>NC_047103.1:75286699-75522410 GCF_902500255.1 Thalassophryne amazonica | reverse complement strand
GTGTGTGTGTATATTTTTTTTATTGCTGGTAAATATTTATTTTGGGGTAATTCCATTGATAAATGGAGTGAGTTTGCACTACTGGACTTTACAAACAACATGAAGGAGAGAAGCGTACGTGCAAGGTTAACTTCTAATTCATGTATGGGAAAGTATGATTCTCCCCACTGACATATTTTGGAAAATCATGGTCTTTAACCCTTTGAGGTCCATGAATGCTCTGACGTGTCTAAGTTTACTTTTCATCATATTTGTATTAATAGATCAGCGACAGAACATCACAGAGACTTCATTCAGTCACTTCCAGAAGCCACAAATTCACAGCTGTAAAATCCATCTCTCCTCTACATGTTTGTCTCACATCCAGTCCTAGAGGCCAGAAAATGTCACATGGCTACATCTCTTTTCTGTCCCTGTTAGAGGCAACACTCTGAATGCAACGCCTGTTTGTGGGACAAATTTGGCACCAATTGCTCCTAAACTCTGAATGAACAGTCTTGTCAACCTGAAAACACTTTTGAAATTTTTTTTATTTAGTCTTACAGACATGGAAAGCGGTCGTGGAAAAACACATGGAGCTTTTTGTTTTTTTGTTTGTCTGTTTGTTTTTCAGGAACAGTCCAGTGATATTATTCAGCCCAGTCTCACGTTTTTTTCATCCTCTGTCATCTTCATGAAATGATTAAAATTTTCATGACAGGGTTTTTTTTTTTAACACACTCATACTAACCCTACTCCTACCACTAACCATAACCTAACCATTACTCCTTCCTCTAACATAACCTCCCCCTCTCGCTGCACTTTTAATTACGTGCAGCCATCACGGAATGAATTAGAATGAATTTGTGCTGCCATGATGAAAATTTTGTACTTTTCGTGACAATATGATGAACCAATTGATTAATGTATATATCCTGCTGCTGAATCATGACAATCCGTGAGACTGGGTTATATTATTTTACAAATATCTTGTTTTGGAATGTACCAGATCTCTGCGGTATCATTCCAGGCATGTGGTACTGCTGCACTGAATGGCCTACATTTTGTTTTATTTTTTTATTTATTAACTTTTTGTCATAGATTACACTACTTGTTTTTCCCCTGCTTCAAATATACATTGTTTTTGGCACTTTCAGTAACAACTGAAGATTGGCGACATTTCCTCAGCACTATGTTGCTGACCCACTTGTCACAGTCCTATACTTTTTCAAGAACAGGTGACCAGGAAATTTATTTTATTTACTTATTTATTCTTTTAGTTCATATAGGCAAATACACAGGAAGGTGCTGTTTCTCTGTGGTTGAAAAAGAAGGAAGGAAAAAACACCCTGCTTACCAGTACTTTTCATGCCGGGACAGCCCAATGTCATCCAGCCAGAGTGTTGTAGGAGGGAAACCGATTGTGGGGAGTCGTATTTCACAGATGTAAAGCCTTGCGACGCTTCTGTCACATTAGTTTGTGTTTGTGCTGATAAACGCATTAAGAGCCGTGACAAAAACACCACCGGCATTTATGAGGTTAATGAAGGTCAGTGCCAACTGAGACAGCGCAGCGCTCCGCCATGTGCGCACGCACAGGTCTTTGAATTTACAAGCACTTCCTGATTAAGGGGAGCAGCGGAGAATTCGGCAGTTTAGGACGCAACGTCCTCTAACTGCCTGAGCGTTTAGCTGAGGGAAAAAAGGTTATTACCACTGACTGTGCTCTCTTGGGGACAGCTGATAAAATGACCAAGGAAAAGGAATAGCACAACTTTGCACATTAGCATAATTAGTAATTATCTCGTAATAGTCCCTCTTGGCTTTTTTTTTTTTTTTCAGAGGGCTGCAGTCAGAAATTCTACTTAAAGTTCAGGGAGAGAAAACAAATTTCATTACAAACTGTCCCAATAATGCCGCACAGTCTGTTGAGATCTGCCTCCGTCAGGCTGTCAACAAAATTAATCACTAGTGTCAAAACCACAGATGCAGATTTAAAAATGTGGAAGGTGACACTTAAGTTAATTAGTCTGTTGTTTGATGACTTCCACAGTTTGAGAGATAAGGGTATTATTGGCCTCACAATTAGCTTGTTGTACTTGTTGCTATGACAACAAACCACAATGATTCAAATGGAGTTAGTCATGTCTTATACACCATCAAACCAGAAATGACTTGAGGAGAGACATTTGAGGACTTATTGTGTGACTGTACTCGAGTATATGTTGGCACGACAGAAAGTGCGCTCCCAAATGTCAGTCGATTCATGTGTGTCTGTTTTAATTTGTTGCCTGCCCCTGCAAAGTGTGTTTTCTGTGTGTGTGTGTACAGTTTGTGTGCCGTCATTTGTAGGAAACTGTCAGCCCTCATAAACGGAGATGAAGCACGGCAAGTCAGCAGCATTATTGCGTGCTGTCAGTGTTTGTGCGCCTCCAGTGCAGCGCAGTCCACTCGACAAAGCAAAACCAAAGAGTCGCTGGTGTAAAAGAGAGTGATGTCGCCTCAAGCGACTGTCAGACAATCTGAGGTGGCGTCTGACAAACCAGAGCGTAGTCGAGTCAAGCTCAGTGCCTCTGTCGAGGAGCAACAAGCTTGAAGGTTTTCTGTGCAGCTTTATTGTATTTTCTATATTTTTGCTGTGCTCCTGTTACATTTTTACTCACTGTGGATTCTTGTTTCCCTGCATCTGATTGTTTTTGCTGTGCTCTTGTTACATTTTTTTTTTAATTATTATTATTATTTACTGTGGACTCTCACTACACCTGCAAGTCCTGCACCTCTATGGAACTGTCCATAGGCGGCTTGTTCATAAGGACGATTTGGGAAAAGGAGGGATTTTTTTTTTTTCTGTCTGATTCTACCACTACTACAGTGGTTATGAGTGTTCCAGACTATTTGATCTGCATCTGAATGTCACTGTCCAGTCAGGCTAAAGTTGTGCCTCAAATGTTTCCGCCCATTTCTGGGTGATTTCAGTCAAATGTCTTTCATAGACTCTTAATATAAAATCAATTTTTTCACATAATGAGGCTTTCTCTTTCTGCAATCTCTATGGATCTGGGAGTGTGTGTACAAACGTGCTTACATCAACTGTGAAAAGCATGAGCAGGTGGCTGTGTTCAATATGGAATCGCTGAGATTCAGACATCCAGCTCAATTAAATTTATTTATTTCTATGTACCATTAGTTAAGGGTCCTAACTGGATTGCGACAGTGTGGGACAGCATTTGCGAGGGAATTGGGTTTATTTTGTACGACGTACGCTGGGTGATGCAATTCCCTCTCCTGAGTCTCACGTCGGAGAGAACCACTCTCAGCCTTCACAGAGGATTCAGTCCAAGGGAAGGTCCTCAGGCCATGTGCAAAGTGGATTCAAGCCAGGGTAGGTCCTCAGGCCATGTGTGTGGAGGAGTGGCTATTATATAATGGCTGAGTGGATCCTGGTCATTTTATTAGTGGGTTGCATGTCATGTGACATGAATTATTCAGAATATTTGCCGTTGTGTTTCATTGACCGTGCAATAGTTCTTTTTCAGCATGCAATTTTGATGCTATATGAAATGTGCTATTGCACATCCCAACCACCACACATGCTCACATTACCAGGGGCGGTGTTTAGCTAAACATAGCAGATTTTGTTTTGCTGATGGATGGTGATTTGAAGGAGCTAATTGACGGTGCTAATTACAACCCCTGGCAATATTTATGGAATCACCGGCCTCGGAGGATGTTCATTCAGTTGTTTAATTTTGTAGAAAAAAAAGCAGATCACAGACATGACACAAAACTAAAGTCATTTCAAATGGCAACTTTCTGGCTTTAAGAAACACTATAAGAAATCAGGAAAAATAATTGTGGCAGTCAGTAACGGTTACTTTTGTAGACCAAGCAGAGGGAAAAAAATATGCACTAACTCAATTCTGAGGAAGAGGGTAAATCATCACGCAATGTTGCAAAAGATGTTGGTTGTTCACATTCAGCTGTGTCTAAACTCTGGACCAAATACAAACATGGGAAGGTTGTTAAAGGCAAACATACTGGTAGATCAAGGAAGACATCAAAGCGTCAAGACAGAAAACTTAAAGCAATATGTCTCAAAAATCAAAAATGCAAAACAAATGAGGAACGAATGGGAGGAAACTGGAGTCAACGTCTGTGACCGAACTGTAAGAAACCGCCTAAAGGAAATGGGATTTACATACAGAAGAGCTAAACGAAAGCCATCATTAACACCTAAACAGAAAAAAACAAGGTTACAATGGGCTAAGGAAAAGCAATCGTGGACTGTGGATGACTGGATGAAAGTCATATTCAGTGATGAATCTCGAATCTGCATTGGGCAAGGTGATGAAGCTGGAACTTTTGTTTGGTGCCATTCCAATGAGATTTATAAAGATGACTGCCTGAAGAGAACATGTAAATTTCCACAGTCATTGATATGGGGCTGCATGTCAGGTAAAGGCACTGGGGAGATGGCTGTCATTACATCATCAATAAATGCACAAGTTTACGTTGATATTGTGGACACTTTTCTTATCCCATCAATTGAAAAGATGTTTGGGGATGATGAAATCATTTATCAAGATGATAATGCATTGATGAAGAGTACTGTTTGCCAGGGGTTGTATTCTAACACACAAAAAAAAAAAACAAATCCACTTGCTGTAAGCAATCTGGAGGCATGAAGAGCTGTTAGGATGAAAGGCTCGACAAATTTCTGACGTGATTTTTCGCTGGACTGAGGAACTACACAAAGTCTTTTTTTTGTGGAAGTACACAAAGTCAGTGGACGGCATCACAGACTACATTGTCACAATTTTGGACTCCTATTTAAAGTTTGTCTTGGAATGTTAAGCACCAGTAAAACACCAAATTGTAAGTCCCTTTTCTGTTGTTTATAAATTAATAAAATATCAAATGACAAGGATCTATTTTAGCAGTTATATAAAACAAATAATGAATGTTATTTATTTATTTTTTTATTCTTTCAAATGTACCATTCAACTCTGCTTGAGCACCATCCCAGCGACGAGTCCTGGAACTCAGACGCAGACACAGACTGCTCCGGCTGTGGTTCCAGGCGCGTTTCATTTAAAGCGTCGAACGTTAGCTTTGGTTTTGTTTAGTTCCTCTTTCGTCCCTTTTGCACTCTTGCTTGCAGGCTATTCGGTGATAAATCTCTTTCGTCCACCTTTTCTCAACGAATTGACTTTTTTACTTTTTCCCTTCATTCAGGAATTGCCGTGTGGCTGGGCCATAACGTCTCCTCAGTGTTGTCAAGTTAAACTCAGTCCCAAGGAACACTGACAGCATGCCTTTCACAGTAAAGGTATTTACTGGGGTGCTAGCATTAAACATTTTGTTGTGACACTGTTTGAGCAACATAAACTATCTGATGTTTAACTTTGGTGCCGGTAACATCAGCGAGCCACATCATCTTGGAAGTACAAATGTTGCAAAGTTATTCAATGCAAAGGAATGAATGAATGAAAAGGAATCCCCAAATTTTCTGATTAAAGGATGCACATCATTGTGCCATGTGCAAGCCATATCTGAAAGCTGAGGCAGATCGGATAAACAGTCAGAGATATGCAAGCCACATACACACAGATGTTTCTTGCTTTATAGATCGATGGCTGTCAAAATATGCACTAATTTAGGTGAAATAATTACAGCACCTATAAGATGTTAATTTTTTTTAGTTGCACTTTGCTCCATTTTGTTTAGATATCAATGACTTGGTATGTGAAGAAAGAGCATTTTTTGAGAGCAAGAATTGAGTTTGATGTGTTTGGACACTTTTTTTTGTACTGTTTAAACAGCACCATGTTAGAAATATTGAATTTTTTTTAATGGCGGCTAGAAAATCACTTGATCAGAGCAGCTACAGTGCATGGGTTAGTTTATGTGGTTAAGAGTGTCCACCTGCTTAGGGTAGTATCTCATTGGGCTGCTAACATTGGAGAGCAATTGGAGATGGGAATTAATGACCAAATGCACAAAGGAGCAACAATTTTGCATTTGGTATCTCACTGAAGTGGCAACTCTCAGCTGAAATAATGACACATTTGCACCCAAAGTGTTCATGATCTTATTATCCTGCTATTATCTGTGTGAATAGACTGTGGAAATTCCTCTCACTGTACCCAGTAAGGACAAAATAATAATAAAAGCCTAGCGTAGCTCCACTGTAACAAAAGTGTGGTTAGTGCACTCACTGACTTACCAAACAATGTCTCTGCTGGATCCACTGTACTCTCCTCCATGTTCACTGTACAATCCCTGCTTATATGATCCTTTTGTCCTTGACTCTGAGATCCACTGCAGTGCTCATCCACACACTTGATTGGCCTCTTCCCTGTGACGTGGCGATATCCAGCAGCGCTTCAGGGGTGTGCATCCTTTTATTTTATTTATTCAGCAACATTGTAAGTACCTTTGACTGTTTGTGTTTTTTTTTTTACCCTGTATCTCCACAGCAGATCTGAGGTGGATCTGCACATTGATTTGGCACAGATTGCGCATGATGTCCTCCATCCTCCTACATTTTGTCTCTGATGGACAGATGATGTCACATTTCCACTACATGGCATTTGGCAGAAAGGTTTTCCCGGTTCCAAGACACGTGTGCTAGAGGAGAGTTGCATTTGAGCCAACTTTGAACAGTTCAAAATCCATGTGTGACACTTGTGACGCCCTATGAGGGAAGAGCACCACCCAGCGAACATCACACGAAATCAAGCGATTTCCCTCGCAATTGCCATTGGCATCCTGTCACAGCACAGTGAGATAGTTCCGTAAGAGAAACGTACAAGTAAAATGCATGTTAAATACAACCCCAATTCCGGTGAAGCTGGGACGTTGTGTAAAATGTAAACAAAAAGAATACAGTGATTTGCAAATCCTTTTCAACCTATATTCAATTGAATACACCACAAAGACAAGATATTTAATGTTCAAACTGACAAACTTTATTTTTTTGGGCAAATATGTGCTCATTTTGAAATGGATGCCTGCAATACGTTTCAGAAAAGTTGGGACAGGGAAACAAAAGACTGGGAAAGTTGATGAATGCTCAAAGAACACCTAATTGGAAACAGGTGAGTGTCATGATTGGGCATAAAAGGAGCATCCTGAAAAGGCTCAGCCATTCACAAGCAAAGATGGGGCGAGGATCACCACTTTGTGAACAGCTGTGTGAAAAAACAGTCCAGCACTTTAAGAACAATGTTTCTCAACGTTCAATTGCAAGGAATTTAGGGATTCCATCATCTACAGTCCATAATATAATCGTAAAATTCAGAGAATCTGGAGAACTTTTTACACGTAAGTGGCAAGGCCAAAAACAAACACTGAATGCCCGTGACCTTCGATCCCTCAGGCAGCACTGCATTAAAAACCGACATCATTGTGTAAAGGATCTTACCGCATGGGCTCAGGAACACTTCAGAAAACCATTGTCAGTTAACACTGACATCTACAAGTGCAAGTTAAAACTCTACCATGCAACGCGAAAGCCACACATCAACTACATCCAGAAATGCCGTCGCCTTCTCTGGGCCTGAGCTCATTTGAAATGGACAGACGCAAAGTGGAAAAGTGTGCTGTGGTCTGATGAGTCCACATTTCAAATTGTTTTTGGAAATCATGGACGTTGTGTCCTCCGGACGAAAGAGGAAAAAGACCATCCAGATTGTTACCAGTGCAAAGTTCAAAAGCCAGCATTTGTGATGGTATGGGGTGTGTTAGTGCCCATGGCATGGACAACTTACACATCAATGCTGAAAGGTACATCCAGGTTTTGGAGCAACACATGCTGCCATCCAAGCAACGTCTTTTTCAGGGACGCCCCTGCTTATTTCAGCAAGACAATGCCAAGCCACGTTCTGCACGCGTTACAACAGCGTGGCTTCATAGTAAGAGCACGGGTACTAGACTGGCCTGCCTGCATTCCAGACCTGTCGCCCATTGAAAATGTGTGGCGCATTATGAAGCGCAAAATACGACAACGGAGACCCCAGACTGTTGAACAACTGAAGCTGTACATCAAGCAAAAATGGGAAAGAATTCCACCTACAAAGCTTCAACAATTAGTGTCCTCAGTTCCCAAACACTTATTGAGTGTTGTTAGAAGGAAAGGTGATGTAACACAGTGGTAAACATACCATTGTCCCAGCTTTTTTGAAATGTGTTGCAGGTATCCATTTCAAAATGAGCAAATATTTGCACAAAAACAATAAAGTTTATCAGTTTGAACATTAAATATCTTGTCTTTGTGGTGTATTCAATTGAATATAGGTTGAAGAGGATTTACAAATCATTGTATTCTGTTTTTATTTACATTTTACCCAACATTTTGAACTAACTTTAATTTTACCTTGTCTGTTGTTTTATTTTTTCTTTTATGTTCAAAATAAATCTTTTTCAATTAAATTCAACGTCCCAACTTCATTTTAATTGGGGTTGTACTTCTCATACCAAAGTACACACAAACACACACATCTTGAATGAATGAAGAAAAAGAGAAAATAGTCCAAAGTGAACCCATGCGGCCGAAAAGGTACAGGCGGAAGCAAAGCTTGTAGACGCCTACCCCTTTAACCAAAGAATTAAAAATAAAAATTGTACATATGTATATAAATAATTATACATATACCTAATACAAATATAAATTGATCTCTGAATTACAATTTCCAAAACACAAATGTGCAAGCAGCAGTACAACAAAACAAAAGCAGTAAATCAAATTTAACATACTATAACGAGCAGTCAAATAGTTTCTGGAGAGTCTTTTAAAGCCTACCAAAGTACCAATTGGTTTTATGTTATCCGGGCAATTTTTCCAAATGTTAACACCTTTTACAGAACCCAATGACTTTTTACGGGAGTTTGGATCTTTGATTTCTGAAATAACAATGTGCCTTGTAAGTTATAACTGGAGTCTGTCATTTTAAACAGATCCTGGGCATGTAGTGGCAGAACTTAATTTTGTGCTTTGAACATAATTTGTATTATGATATAATCAATCAAATCCCCAAATTAAAAAAAAAAAAAAAATGCAAACGGATGAACGATGGATTTTTTTTTTGGCTCACGACATGGTTTCTTGCAAATACAACCCCAATTCCAATGAAGTTGGGACGTTGTGTAAAATGTAAATAAAAACAGAATAAAATGCTTTGCAAATCCTCTTCAACCTATACTGAATTGAATACACCACAAAGACAAGATATTTAATGTTCAAACTGATAAGAATTCACAGTGTGGGCCAGGGGGCCTATATACAGTGACAAAGTAATATGGCTGATTTTTTTCTTCTGACCATGGCAATAAGTAGCATCATGGGCAGAGTGGAGAATCAGATGCTCAAATGAATTATATTTGTGAGCTCCAAAAACTTATAAACTAAACCTAGATTTATAAATAAGAGCAACACACCCACCTTGCTTCACATCACGAGAGACGTGACTAAATGTATACACCGATGGGCAGGTCTCATTTAAGGGGAGGACAGCTGTAGGTTTAAGCCAGGTTTCAAATAACCCAATCATATCTAAGTAGTAATGCGTAATTATATCATTAATCAGCAATGATTTTGAGGACAGTGATCTTATGTTAATGAGACCCAGACTAAGGACCTCAGTGGGGTTGACAGTTGGAGTGTTTTGATTTGGGGGTGGTTCCAGAGGAGCATATATAAGATTCCTGGAAATAGGTTTAGGTTTGAGACATTGTAGGTAGCAGACACAAAATATTTGATATTGCTGGTACAGCCAGCGGGCCATCCTCAGTTTTAACGTCATCCAATGTAGTAATGGGTATTACGTTTGCAAAGCATATCCCTCTGTGACTTTTATGGACACATCTGTGAAAACAGGCCACTGTCTCAACTGGATGAATGTCCCTCCTTGCCACATAAACTGCACAATCACCATAGTTGATTTTCTGCACTAATTTCCCCGCTATGCTAATGGATTCCACCTCCACATTTGTCATAAGCCTTGTAGGGTCTCTCATCACCTGCTCCATGGCCTGCTGTAATGTCCTATGTTACCATCCCTGTAGAGCTCTATCTATGTTCACAGACAAGATGGTGGCGCCTTCCCCAGTAGGGTGAAGGCCATCCAGCATCAGCAAGCCATGGCAGCCCCAAAATGAAGGCCAGTTATCAATAAAACTAAAGCCTTGCTGTCTACAAAATTGTGCCAGCCACCTATTTAACGATGTCAGCCTGCTACACATCTCATCATTACTGTGGGAGTGAAGAAGACCAGAGACAATTAACTGATGCCGCCACATCTTTCTGGGAAAGTCACAAGTTCTCTCTATGTCCAGTTTTGTGACCTCAGACTGCTTCAGCCTGACATCATTGGCGCTGACGTGAATAACTGTTATTAATAATATAGTAATATTATTAACATAGTATTAATAATATTATTAATAATATTATATTAATAACTATAACTACCCTTCTGCAGCATCAGCATCCTAAGATGGGAGGCAGTGTCAGGAACTCTGGCCCCAGGAATACATTTAACGTCAGCCAGTGTCCGTAACCTGACTTTGCAGGTATTAGAATCCCGTATTACTAAAGCCCGGCGTTAATGTTTTAACATTAACAGCAAGTCCCTCTGTGTTTTTCTGCTCCACGTGCATTTCTCAGAGGATGCTGGTGTCGCAATCTGATCACAGATGCGCTATGATGATTTAAACTTTTAAAGCGCCAGTCGACCACGATCAAACTTTTAAAGTGCTGTCGCTACCCGTGCCATCGAGCAGGTCTGAGACCTGAATGAAGTGCTTTGATGGTTTAAACTTTAAAAGCACTGTTGCTGTCTATCCGATCAGTTGTGATCAGACCTGAATAATGAAGTACTGTGATGATTTAAACTTTAAAAGCACCAGTCAACCATGATCAGGTGTGATCAGATCTGATGAAGCACTGTGACTCTTTAAACTGTTAGTGCTGTCGCTGTCGGTCTGATGTCGTGTGATCAGACCTGAAGAATGAAGTGCTGTGATGATTTCAACTTTAAAAGCGCTGATCGCTTTCTCATCAGATAGGAAGCAACCGCCATTTTAAAAGTAAGGAGTCACAGTGCTTCATTCATTCATGGCATTATTTACCAGAGCAATCAGTCAACTCATCAGCATTCTGTACATGATGAAAATGGTACACCAAGATAAAAAAAAAAGTTAAATTACTCGGTTTCTGACCAGCATCACACTATGCAGGACTGACCCGAACCACTCGTTAGAAACAGGGCTGCAGCATACCCTGGTTAATTGTCAAGGTGTGACAGCTGCATTAATTTACTAGATATATGTATCAGTGTTTCTAACATGGTCAGCATACATGTGTGACAGGGCCTTTAGAAGAAACGGTGGTCTATATTCACTTCTTTTTCTGTTCTGTTGTCTTTTTCATTACTGTTCAATCTTTCCTTCTTTCTCCCTCAGCCTGTAATTTTTTCAACTTTTGTCATGTGACTGTTGGTCTTAGCCAAGTTATTCAGGGCTTCAAAATTGTGAATATGAGCTCAAAATTTTTGCTTTTGTTTATCAGAATCAGAATCTTAAGGCTAGAAATGTAGTTTTTGGCAAGGTTTTAAATCACATAGAATAAAGTGATTTTGATGTATCTCTATTTTAAGTTACAAACTATTTTAAGTTACAAAGTTGTGTTTTCCTGGTGAAAGTGTTTTTGTTGCACATTGTTCAAGAGCTGTTGGAAATTGAAAAATGTAGTGAGAATTTCTAATTTGATAGTCTTTGGCTTTGATAAATGGTAATTTTTAATATTGAGTTATTTCATAAAACATGCCTTTCAAATTTGCCACAGGTTGAAAGAATTTAATATGCCATTTCAAACAAATTTCCTGTCTTTTAAAAAAAAGTTGTTGATCTGACTGGTCAATGACTGAGAAAGGCCACATCTCTCTGGGTGTTTTTTTTTTTTTTTTTTTTTTTTTAGGCATTCCTATTGATGTGGGTTAATGTAGCGTTGCAAATCAAACCCATTTAGTGTAGCTTAATGATATCTGAGTCTACACAGTTGAAGAATGATGCGGGGAACACACTTTAAATCCTACATAGTTTAGCGTAGAACAATGAAACTTGGTTAATTTTATTTTATGCCTTCATCAGGTTAGATCTTGGAGCATGCACTGGTGCCATGTGCATCCATATTCGCCACCCTACTAAACTGCCCCATGTCTGAGTTGGTATGCATGCAGACCTGGGGTACATCCCTATTGCTTAAAGGTATTCAGGTCATTCTGTGTGTGAGTGTTCCCTTGGCCTCATCTACTTTCCATGTCCTTGTCCATTATTGCTATATCGCAATTGTAAGCAAACTGTCATGTTCAGATTTTCTAATATCTGTCACAAGTCGGTGTATATCATAGGACATTGGTTAGCTGAGGTGATGAGACATATTCACTTGGTTGAGGAGAGCTTTTATGTTTTTTTTTTTGGGGGGGGGGGGGGGGCGGTTAAAATTCAGTCAGAATATTTAAAATTATTTGGTAACATTTAAGGGTACATTACTGAATACAATATAAGCATTAACAGTTAATGAAGGCTTAGCTATGTTTAGTAACTATTTATTAATGGTCTCCATGTAATAAAAGTTTACTTTTGGATTGTTTGTCTGTGAAAAGATGGATATCCTATAATTTTGTGCTTTTGAATACAGAGAGGACAGAGTTGATGGTCATTGGCCCTGTGAGGCTCAGACATTAGTTTGATAGACTATCAGTGATTGGTTGTCTCATTCAGCACAGCACTAAGGAACTACAACAACAACAAAAAACCCCCCCCCCCAAAAAAAAAAAAAAACACCTTGGGGTGATTTTGATCCTACTTTGTCCTTTGATGTACATTTTAGAGAAATTATAAGCACTGCTTTTTTCCATCTGTATAATACTGCAAGGATTCAACCTATTTTGTTAATGACTGATGCAGAAACATTAATCAATCCCTTTGTTTTATCTGGAATTAGCAAGTGTAATGTTTTGTTTTCTGGTTTGCCATGTACACACATCAGGTGTCTTCATATGTTTCAGAATGCTTCAAATAGACCAGACTGGGACAAGAAAGTTTATAACATACTCTGCACCTGGAAAGTATTCACAGCGCTTCACTTTTATACATTTTATGTTACAGCCTTATTCCAAAATCGAGTAAATTAATTTTTTACTCAAAATTCTACTCACAACACCTCACAATGACTTTGTTGATGCACCTTTGGCAGCAATTACAGCCTCAAGTCTTCTTGAATATGATGCCACAAGCTTGGCACACCAGTCTTTGGACAGTTTTGTCTATTCCTCTTTGTAGCACCTCTCAAACTCCATCAGGTTGGATGGGGAGCATCAGATTCAGGTCTGGGCTCTGCCTGGGCCACTCAAGGACATTCACAGAGTTGTCCTGAAGCCACTCCTTTGATATCTTGCCAGTGTGCTTAACATCTTTGTCCTGCTGAGGTCGAGAGCGCTCTGGAGCAGGTTTTCATCCAGGATGTCTCTGTACATTGCTGCATTCATCTTTCCCTCCATCCTGAGTCTCCCAGTTCCTGCCACTGAAAAACATCCCCACAGTATGATGCTGCCACCACCATGCTTCACTGTAGGGATGGTGCCTGGTTTCTTCCAAACATGATGCCTGGTATTCACACCAAAGAGTTCAATCTGTGTCTCATCAGACCAAAGAATGTTTCTCATGTTCTGAGAGTCCTTCAGGTGCCTTTTGGCAAACTCCAGGCAGGCTGCCATGTGGCTTTTACTAAGGAGTGGCTTTTGTCTGGCCACTCTACCATACAGGCCTGATTGGTGGATTGTTGAAGAGTTGTCCTTCTGGAAGGTTCTCCTCTCTCCACAGAGCTGGAGCTCTGACAGAGTGACCATCGGATTCTTGGTCACCTCCATGACTAAGGCCCTTTCCCCCCCCACTTGGACTAGAGCTGGACAGCCAGCTCTAGTCCAAGTGGATCTGAACTTCTTCCATTTGCAGATGATGGAGGCCACTGTGCTCACTGAGACCTTCAAAGCAGGAGAAATGTTTAAGTACCCTTCCCCAGATTTGTGCCTCAAGACAATTCTGTCTCTGAAGTCTATGGAAAATTCCTTTTACTTCATGCTTGGATTGTGCTCTGACATACACTGTCAACTGTGGGACCTTATATGTAGACAGGTGTGTGCCTTTCCAAATCATGTCTAATCAACTGAATTTACCCCAGGTGGACTCCAGTTAAGCTGTAGAAACATCTCAAGGATGATCAGTGAAAACAGGATGCATCTAAGCTCAATTTTGAGCTCCATGGCAAAGGTTGCGAATGCTTATCTGCATGTGATTTCTTACTTTTTTATTTTTAATAAATATGCAAAAGAGGTGGAGTGTGGGCAAGGTCAGCATGACCTGGGCCGGAATGAAGCCCAAACACACCCACCTATCCAAATTGGCTAGCGCTAATGAGCATTGGTTTGGATGCTGAATGTATGCGTATTTTTTGCAGACTGGCAGCATGAGTGAAGTTAACAGCACCATGCTATTGATACCTACTAATTAGTCATAATGGTGCAAAATTTCACACAGTGAAAAGTCGACCTGTGTTTGCATGTGTTTCTTCCGGGTGCTCAAGTTTCTTCCCACTTCCAAAGACCTGCAGGTTAGGTGAACTGATGACTCTAAATTGACTGTGAGTGTAAATGTGTTTGTGTGTCTGCATGTAACCCTGCGATAGACTGGTGGCCCATCCAGGGCGTACCCTAACATTCACTCATTGACTGCTGGGACAGGCTCCAGCCCCCTTTGAACCTTAATGAGAATAAATGGATGTTCAGAAAATGGATGGAAAATGCATGATATATAGCTTTTTATGAAAAAATAAACAACTAAAATTGTTAATCATGGTCAAGGTCTTGTTTTAGTTTTTGGAAAAATTAAATATATTATCGGCCCCAGTGATATCATCACTCCAAAGAAAAGACCTGACACTGGTTTGATGTTAATATGCTTTTATTGTGAAATACATTCAGGAAAAATTATTGGTGAGAGTAGCATCATCCATTTTGCTCACTGTTCACAACAATCCAATCCCAGAAGCATCCAAAGTGGCTTTCGAGTACCTCATTATTTTCACAGTTTAAAAGTTTATTTGCAGTCCCTTGTTTCTCCAGCAGTAGAGGAGACCATGCACATTGAAATAAAACACTCTAAATACAATAGAAATTGATTAGAAGTGAAGACTCATGTCAAAATATGTGTACCTTTGTACTGTACCTAACAAAGTGGCCAGTGAATCGGTGCATGTGTTAAGTGGGAGCTTTCTTGAAATAAGATCTTAAAATTAATTGAAAAATTAATTTTGAGCTTTATTTTGTTGGTATTAAGAACTATTACATGTTTTACAAATAAGGCTTAAAGAATTTCATGATCTTTAAGAATCTTTCACTTAAGATATTTAAGCTGTATTTATCTAAAAACAAACAAACAAAAATCCTTATGTATTCAGAAGTTACATTTTTCTTAATTTTGAGCGTTCATCTGCAGCTGTACACAGGCTATGGTATAATTCAGCCACCTGCTTATCGACATGTTTTTCTGCACAAGCTTTACACTGTTAAGGCCCTGTCACACCTTGAGGATTTAGCCAGCATATACCAACTGAATTAAAAAAATGCTGGCATAAGTCCAATAAGTTAAGGGTAAGTTTTTTTTATAAGTTAAGCGCACATTGAAACACATTGAAGCTCGCCAATATACATCCTAAGGGCCCTGTCCCACTGGCGTTTACGAGGATTTGCGAAATGAAATGAGGAGACAAAAGCTGAGCGTCTGCAACAAAGGTGGGCGGAAATGACAAATGTCCCAGGGTGGATCAGCAAATACATGAGGAAGAAAAGCGGATATAACAGGGAACAGAAGCGAAGGCGAACACGGAGGCGCCCCCATGTGGGGCACAGCGGCCGTGATGCACTCGCTTCATCCGTGCCCACTCTGTCTGCATGCGCGACATGCCATTTGCGACCGTGATGTGGAAGTGCTGGGCACACGTCATATCTGTTTTGCACGCTGTCTCGGTCCGCCACCAAGCCGCGCCAACCCGTCGGTTGCGGATATCAGCGGATGACAGAAGATATGCGGCGCGTTGGTTGTGTATGTCTTCAGTATGTGTTCAGGCAGTGATGCGGATCTCATCCGCAGCAGGATTTTTGAGCCGCTCAAAAATCCTGGCTGCAGACATGCGTGCCTCTGCGGATGATCACGGACGTGTTCGGATGGCGGCCGACTCATACAGGAATGTTACAGGGTTATTGCGGTTGTTTGGCGGATGTGGGCCACTTTTGTGCGCATTCCATCCGCAAATCCTCCTAAACGCCAGTGGGACAGGGCCCTAATAAGCTGAGCTCCTAAAAAAAATTTGGGCATGCTGAAAATTTTCAACGAGTGCCAGCGTGTGACTCATACATTCCGCACTTGCGGGACATAAGTTGTAGGTAAGTTATGTGATTGTTAGCACACGTTTCTTGTCATTTACTCATAAGTCTAAATCCGTCCATTAAGGCTGCCCACTGATTGGTTGAAAGCTGTGGTCTGTATGCAGAATGACGGAGTATCTGACCAGTTCCTTTCAGTCCATTTCACCATCACAGATGAACATGAATACACATAAAGCTCCTGATTTTTGAAAATGACCTCTGAAAATCCTTTAATTCGTGGCTGGAAATGTAGTGTTTTATAGCAAGTCCCTCGGCTTGTTTTTCCTGCTCCAGGTGCGTTTCTCATGTCGGTGCTGCACTCTGATCACACAGAAGCCCTGTGATGATTTAAACCTTTAAAGCGCCGTCACTGCGGTGTGATCGTCAGATGACCTGATCAATCTGGGTGATCACACCTGATAAATGTGCTGTTTAAACATTTAAAGTGCCATCCCTGTCGGTGATCACCACTCCGACAGATCACACAGCAGTTCCTTCAGATCACACCTGATCGCGGTTGACTGGTACTTTAAAAGTTTAAATCATCACAGCCTTTCATAATTCAGAACAGTGATGACCTGATCAGTTGACCGATCAGCCGGCGCTTTCAACATTTAAAGAGACAGCACTCCATTCATTCATGGCAGCGTTTACCACAGCCAGTCCACTCATCAGCATTCTGTACAGAATGAAAATGGTCCACCAAGATAAAAAATGAAAAAATAAAAATAAATAAATGAATAAAATAATGTTAAATGACTGTTTCTGACGCACACCACACAGTGCAGTACCGACCAGAACCACTGGGTGGAAATGGGGCTGTCGGCATACGCTGGTTAATCGTCAAGGTGTGACAAGGCCTTTACCAGCACATCTGTATTGTCCCCAACTTCAGTGCATTATGCTTGTATGCAGCATCTCCCAGGAAAAATGGTGAATTTGTACAGGTAGTTCTCTCTTGGTCCCTGTGTGTGGATACACATGCACACTGAAGCATTTAATTGGAGGGCTGTACTGTGCTAACAGAGATGGAAGCACATACATAGTGACAATTTGTGGCTCAGTCTCCACCATGCTGCCTCACTCCAGTGGTAGTTTTGCACTGCAGTACCTCATTACTTTGAACCTTGGGCTTGGCACCAGGTCCTGCAACTACATGCAGTAAACGGAGTTCTTCTGAGTGATGAGTATTTTCTCACAGACAAGGAAGGAGTCATATACCTTTTAACTGCTAGCATATGATTGCAAGCAAGCCAGCAGAAAAAGGAAACAAGAAAAACATTTTTAATTGCTTTTTATAGACAGGCCATTTTATGGAAAATGCAAACTGCTCTTCGCAGTGGTGTGTGTATGTGGTCACACCATTGAAACAGATGGAAGAACTCCGGCTGACTCTGTATACTTCATATGCCATCACCGAATGTGGCAAGAACTGTTTGCAAACAATGCAAACCAATGGAAAACAGTCACTTAACAATAACATAGCACATAGATTTATCTTAGAGAAATCAGAAAAATTAACAAATTTATAGTACTTACTAAAATGCATTTGATAAATTAAGTATATTACCTTGAATTGACAATTTAGGAATAGAATGTCCTTGGACAGCTTTGAGTTGGTGTCACTAACTGAAGATATGTGTAGTTAAAGCTAAAAAGCATTCAGTAATTTACAATATAGTGCTTCAGAGTAGGGCTGTGCATGCAAACCTGTGCAAATCCATGCATCAGCCTTCATTACATCATCTAAAAAATGAATAAAGAGGGGGATATTGAATGAATGAATGAATTGAATTGAATTTATTTGGCACACAAACTCAACAGTAACAAAAACTGATACACAAGACAATTCCACCGTGACATGTGTGACCAAAAGGGGGTGAGCAGAAGCAAAGCTTATAAACGCCCACCCCTTATATACATACATATATACATACTCATTACAACCCCCAGAGCAAGCATGTACTGATGAAGAAACCTCAAGCAGACCACACTCTAAGGGGTGACCTTCTACTTGGGCCATGCTACAAACACATTTAACACAACATAAACTCAAGTCCCGTCATCATAAACATCTCTAGTGTAGATACATACATATATACACATACCTACATTACATATGCAATGTGTGTGATTTTATACTACGAGGTCTGTCAATAAAGTAACGGTCCTTTTTATTTTTTTCAAAAAATTTCATTCATATGTTTTTATGTCAGACATGCTTGAACCCTCGTGCGCATGCGTGAGTTTTTCCACGCCTGTCGGTGACGTCATTCGCCTGTGAGCACGCCTTGGGAAGGAGTGGTCCCGCCCCCTCGTCGGATTTTCATTGTCTGGAAATGGCGGAATGAAAAGGACTTTTTTCCATCAGAATTTTTTCAGAAGCTGTTAGAGACTGGCACCTGGAAACCATTGGAAAAATTTATCTGGCTTTCGGTGAAAATTTTATGGGCTTCACAGAGAATAAGGTCTGTTACTACAGCTTTAAGGACCCCTTTAAGGACGCTCAGTGCGCAGCGCTCCGAGCTGCGACGACGCGGCACAAGCCACCGGACCATTTCTAAACGGATGCCTCTGTGGATACGAGACCGTCGTGTGCTCTTTCTCTGGTTATCACAAGAGCTGGACATCAGCCATTTTCCGGCAGATTTCACTTTTAACAAGAGATTTTGTCATGGAAAGCCGAGCGGAGGCTTCGCGCTTAAAGACCGATTCGCTTTGGAAGCGAGACAAAAGAACACCTCCGTTTCGGCGTGTCAGAGGACAAGTTTGGACATGCCCAGCTCTCCACACTTTCACTGATACTTACTGGACTGGTAAGCACTGAAAGCCGAGATAGACATGTCCACCGACAGGCATGGAAAAACTCACGCATGCGCATGAGGGTTCAAGCATGTTTGACATAAAAACATATGAATGAAATCCATATAGTTTTTGAAAAAAAATAAAAAGGACCGGTACTTTATTGACAGACCTCGTACATATTTACAAGATAGAAAAACAAAGTGCACACAACTAAACAATGATCAACAAAACACCCTAACCCTCAAAACCCTTCCTCCTCCTTATACCTAGAAAAAACCATGTACCCATACCGCTGCTTAAACTGGTTCATGCTTGGACATTGCTTGAGCTCCACCCTCAATCTGTTCCACATCCTCACTTCACAAACAGAAATACAAAAACCTTTTAATGTTGTACGTACCCACTGATGTTTTAAGTTAAACTCCCCCCTCAGATTATAATCCCCTACTCTATTAAAGAACATGTTTTTAATATTTCCAGGAAGTAAATTGTTTATTGCTGTATACACGATTTGTACTGATTGAAAATGAACCAGATCAGTAAATTTTAAAATTTTTGATTTTAAGAAAAGTGAATTTGTGTGGTCTCTATAACCAGTATTATGAATTATTCTTATAGCTCTTTTCTGCAGTATGAATAATGGTTGTGTTGTACATTTATAAATATTGCCCCAGACTTCTGCACAGTAGTGTAAATATGGTAAGATCAGTGAGCAATAGAGAATGTGGAGTGAGTTGTGGTCCAGAATGTATTTAACTTTGCTCAGAACTGAAATGTTTCTTGACAGTTTGCTCTGTATATGTTTTATATGAGACTTTCAGTTTATTTTATCATCAATTATCACCCCAAGAAACTTAGTTTCATATACTCTTTCAATATCCACCCCCTGTACTTGTAACTGTACTTGTATGTCTTTATTACAATTGCCAAATAACATATATTTTGTTTTACTTAAGTTTAATGATAATTTATTTCTGTCAAACCACATTTTCAGCTTTCCCATTTCTGTAGTGATGTTCCTTAGTAGTTTCTGCAAGTCCCCCCAGAACAAAAAATACTTGTCATATGCAAATAATACTAATTTTAATATCTTGGACACATTAAAAATATCATTTATATAAAGTAAAAAGCGTTTCAGACCCAATACTGACCCCTGTGGGACACCACAAGCAATGTCCAAGCATCATGATGGATATTCCCCCAACTTCACAAATTGTTTTGTTACTCAAATAACTTCTCACCCAGTGCAACACTAATCCCCTGATCCCATACCGTTCAAGTTTATTGATTAATGTATCATGATTGATTGTGTCGAAAGCTTTTTTAAGGTCTATGAATATTCCAACTGAATGTAATTTATGATCTATGGCATTTGTTATCTCCTCAAATGATTCTATTAATGCCAATGATGTTGAACGTTTTGCTCTAAATCCATATTGACTGTCAAGAAGTAATTTGTTTGTTTATAAATTTATCTAATTTATTGTTGAATAATTTTTCTAATATTTTGGAAAATTGTAGAAGCAAAGAAGCAGGCCTATAATTTGTGAAGTGGTGTCTATCCCCAGTCTTATACAGCGGTACAACTTTGGCTATTTTCATTTCATTGGGAAATTTACCGGTATGAAATGACAAATTACAAATATATGTTAATTTTTCTGAAATCCCTTCAATGACCTGTTTTACAACTATCATGTCAATTTCATTTAAATCAGTAGATGTTTTTTATTTGCAATTGTTAACAATATCTATGATTTCCTTTTCTTCCACTGCTGTGAGGAACATTGAATAGGGATTCTTCTCTATAAGATTATCATTCCAGTCCTCAGATAACAAAGAATCAGGAATCGTTTCTGCCAAGTTAAGTCCAACGTTTACAAAAAAATTATTAAAGCCATTAACCACCTCATCCATATTTTCCTTTCTGATATTATCAATGAAATATTGAGGATAGCTCTGCTGTTTTGTACCATTTTTAATAATGCTATTTAATATATCCCATATTCCTTTGATATTATTGTTGTTATTATATAATATCTTACTATAGTATTCCTTCCTACATACCCTTATAATATTAGTTAACTTATTTTTATATTTCTTATATCTATTTTCTTTCTCCTTAGTCCTTAGTTTTATGAATTCTTTATATCGAGTATTTTTCTTTTTACATGCATTTTGTAATCCTTTCGTCAACCATGGCCGATCTTTGAATTTTTGTTTTCTACCGTATTGTTTTATTGGACAATTTTTTCATATAGTGATGTAAATATTTTTAAAAAGCTTCATATGCTCTATCAACATCACACTTCACTGTATACTACCTCTTCCCAGTTTTTCACCAGTAAATCATACTTCAGTGTATTCATCTTTTCCTCTGTTCACTCTCGCCTGTATTTTAGTTTTTCCTCTGGCTGCTTCCTCCAGTGGTTTCTATTATAAACAATGAAAACTGGTAAATGGTCACTGATGTCATTGATTAGTAATCCACTCACTGTATTGTTTTCAGTATCACTGGTGAATATATTATCGATTAAGGTGGCACAATGGGATGTAATTCTACTTGGCCTAGTGATTTTTGGATATAAACTCATGCTGTACATTGTATTGATAAATTCATCTGTTATTTTATACCTGTTTGGATTAAGCAGATCAATATTTAAGTCACCACAATTGAAGACAACTTTTTGATTGGTTTTTGAGAACATTTCTCCCATCCAGTCAGTGAATGCTTCAATACTAGACCCTGGTGCTCTATATATACAGCTGACTATTACATTTTTATTTTTTCCTTCACATATTTCAATAGTTATACATTATAATAAGTTATCAATCACAACTGTCATATTTTCTACTACTTTATAATCCATGTTCTTATTCACATGCACAGCCACTCCTCCTCCACTCTTATTCTTTCTGTTTACACAGTTAAATTCATATTCATCCAGTTAAAAATCCATTCCTTTATATTGAACATCCTGGCAAAATATAAAAGGTTCAAAATCATACAAACTTCATTTCTGTGGCTTTGACCTTACAAGTGGTGCAGTATCATTATGATTATCAGTGCGCCTGGTCATGCTGGTGTAACCGGGGCTCAGTTGCGCTACAACTATCTGGTTCCAGCAACCCTTCAAATACAACCTCTGGCAAAAATTATGGAATCACTGGCCTCGGAGGATGTTCATTCAGTTGTTTAATTTTGTAGAAACAAAGCAGATCACAGACATGACACAAAACTAAAGTCATTTCAAATGGCAACTTTCTGGCTTTAAGAAACACTATAAGAAATCAGGAAAAAAAATGGTGGCACTCAGTAACGGTTACTTTTTTAGACCAAGCAGAGGGAAAAAATATGGAATCACTCAATTTTGAGGAAAAAATTATGGAATCATGAAAAACAAAAGAATGCTCCAACACATCACTAGTATTTTGTTGCACCACCTCTGGCTTTTATAACAGCTTGCAGTCTCTGAGGCATGGACTTAATGAGTGACAAACAGTACTCTTCATCAATGCATTATCATCTTGATAAATGATTTCATCATCCCCAAACATCTTTTCAACTGATGGGATAAGAAAAGTGTCCAAAATATCAACGTAAACTTGTGCATTTATTGCTGATGTAATGACAGCCATCTCCCCAGTGCCTTTACCTGACATGCAGCCCCATATCATCAATGACTGTGGAAATTTACATGTTCTCTTCAGGCAGTCATCTTTATAAATCTCATTGGAACGGCACCAAACAAAAGTTCCAGCATCATCACCTTGCCCAATGCAGATTCGAGATTCATCACTGAATATGACTTTAATCCAGTCATCCACAGTCCACGATTGCTTTTCCTTAGCCCATTGTAACCTTGTTTTTTTCTGTTTAGGTGTTAATGATGGCTTTCTTTTAGCTTTTCTGTATGTAAATCCCATTTCCTTTAGGCGGTTTCTTAAAGTTCGGTCACAGACGTTGACTCCAGTTTCCTCCCATTCGTTCCTCATTTGTTTTGTTGTGCATTTTCGATTTTTGAGACATATTGCTTTAAGTTTTCTGTCTTGACGCTTTGATGTCTTCCTTGGTCTACCAGTATGTTTGCCTTTAACAACCTTCCCATGTTGTTTGTATTTGGTCCAGAGTTTAGACACAGCTGACTGTGAACAACCAATATCTTTTGCAACATTGCATGAAGATTTACCCTCTTTTAAGAGTTTGATAATCCTCTCCTTTGTTTCAGTTGACATCTCTCGTGTTGGAGCCATGATTCATGTCAGTCCACTTGGTGCAACAGCTCTCCAAGGTGTGATCACTCCTTTTTAGATGCAGACTAACGAGCAGATCTGATTTGATGCAGGTGTTAGTTTTGGGGATGAAAATTTACAGGGTGATTCCATAATTTATTCCTCAGAATTGAGTGAGTCCATATTTTTTCCCTCTGCTTGGTCTAAAAAAAGTAACCGTTACTGACTACCACAATTTTTTTTCCTGATTTCTTATAGTGTTTCTTAAAGCCAGAAAGTTGCCATTTAAAATGACTTTAGTTTTATGTCATGTCTGTGATCTGATTTTTTTCTACAAAATTAAACAACTGAATGAACATCCTCCGAGGCCAGTGATTCCATAATTATTCCCAGGGGTTGTATGCGTTTTGTATTTTAAGAGGTGAGCAGGAAGCGGAATGGTCTTTGTGCTGAGAAGAGCACTATGCCAGACAACTCACCTGGGGCATGTCTTAGTATAAAGCTGTGTAGCAACCGATAATGTAATAATGGCCAATAATGTAATGCCTGGCCATTATTACATTCTCAGTTGCTACAAGGTGCCTTGACACTTGCACACATTTAACCCCGGCACTGCCGCGCAATTCGTCGTGATAATACCACCCGCTGTGTTCTCAGCTGGATGCCACACTTTGTGCCGCTGGATGCTGCGTCTATAAAATAATTATTCTTTAGCAGATTAATAATTTTCTCTCAGAGCTTAGCTGTTGAAAACACCTCTAATCACTTCCAGAATCACAAAGGACCGTTCCAGGTGCAGCTTTTTCCTCTCTCTCTCTCTGTCTCTCTCGTGCACTTCATGACATGGAGAATGCATTTGGAATAGTCTAAAAGGTAATTATTTGTAATATTTATATTGTAATGGTTTGGTAAAACAGTTGCATGTTCATTCCTTCTTATTAGTATCTGTAACATTATGTTTATGATAGATTTCATGTCTCATCATAATTGTTCAGATGACCTGTGATGCGGTGTGCTAATGCAGTGACTCGCACTGATACTCAGTGTTTTTTAATTGTTTGTGCAGTGTTCACATGAAGTTCACATAATTAATGCATGACAGAGATTTTGAACATTTCAAAATTTTCTGTACGCACTTGCATGAAGCCGCGCACAGTTTACAATGGTTTACAACAACTTTATGCTCTGGCATGGCAGATTGCGTACCAGTGCACCGATCAAATTCATGCCAGTGTCAAGGCACCTTAACGGGCACCGGTTACAGGCTGTCAGTTGCACTTACATTAGTGATCAGAATAATAGTAGTGCTATGTGACCAAAAAGATTAATCCAGGTTTTGAGTATATTTCTTATTGTTACATGGGAAACAAGGTACCAGTAGATTCAGTAGATTCTCACAAATCCAACAAGACCAAGCATTCATGATATGCACACTGTTAAGGCTATGAAATTGGGCTATTAGTAAAAAAAAAAGTAGAAAAGGGGGTGTTCACAATAATAGTAGTGTGGCATTCAGTCAGTGAGTTTGTCAATTTTGTGGAACAAACAGGTGTGAATCAGGTGTCCCCTATGTAAGGATGAAGCCAGTACCTGTTGAACATGCTTTTCTCTTTGAAGGCCTAAGGAAAATGGGACATTCAAGACATTGTTCAGAAGAACAGCGTAGTTTGATGAAAAAGTTGATTGGAGAGGGAAAAACTTATACGCAGGTGCAAAAAATTCTTCTGATCTCCAATGCTTTAAAATGGACAAAAAAAACCCAGAGACGCGTGGAAGAAAACGGAAAACAACCATCAAAATGGATAGAAGAATAACCAGAATGACAAATGATCAGCTCCAGGATGATCAAACACAGTCTGGAGTTACCTGTAAATGCTGTGACAGTTAGAAGATACCTGTGTGAAGCTAATTTATTTGCAAGAATCCCCCGCAAAGTCTCTCTGTTAAATAAAAGACATGTGCAGAAGAGGTTACAATTTGCCAAAGAACACATCAACTGGCCTAAAGAGAAATGGAGGAATATTTTGTGGACTGATGAGATTAAAATTGTTCTTTTTGGGTCCAAGGGCCGCAGACAGTTTGTGAGACGACCCCCAAATTCTGAATTCAAGCCACAGTTCACAGTGAAGCATGGTGGTGCAAGCATCATGATATGGGCATGTTTCTCCTACTATGGTGTTGGGCCTATATATCGCATACCAGGTATCATGGATCAGTTTGGATATGTCAAAATACTTGAAGAGGTCATGTTGCCTTATGCTGAAGAGGACATGCCCTTGAAATGGGTGTTTCAACAAGACAGTGACCCCAAGCACACTAGTAAATGAGCAAAATCTTGGTTCCAAACCAACAAAATTAATGCCTCACAGATGTGAAGAAATCATGAAAAACTGTGGTTACACAACTAAATACTCATTTAGTGATTTACAGGATTGCTAAAAAAAGCAGTTTGAACATAATAGTTTTGAGTTTGTAGCGTCAACAGCAGATGCTACTATTATTGTGAACACCCCCTTTTCTACTTTTTCTTACTAATAGCCCAGTTTCATAGCCTTAAGAGTGTGCATATCATGAATGCTTGGTCTTGTTGGATTTGTGAGAATCTACTGGTACCTTGTTTCCCATGTAACAATAAGAAATATACTCAAAACCTGGATTAATCTTTTTAGTCACATAGCACTACTATTATTCTGAATACTACTGTATATACTCAGGTTACTAGAGGATGTATGACAACATGCAGTAAGAAGTCAGGTGTGGGTAGTATATTTACAACATTTAAGTTACACATTACAAAATGACCCCTCACAGACCTTGCAAAACATTCTTAAATGATGGCCAAACATGCCTCATTAAAAATCTGGTGGTTTTCTCTGAACCTAATAGATGGCAGGGTTTAGTCAACAAAGGGCTGACCATCATACAGGCTCCTACATACAGACTTGTGGTCAGGTATGGAACTGCAGCAAGCCTTAAGACTGCCGCAGGAGCAGACGACCTCTTTTGCTGTAAACATGATGTTGAACAAGTTGATGGGCCAAATCAAAGGGAGGATGGGCTGGACATGACCTATGGGTTCCAAATTAGACGGGCCTCCTGTGGTTCTTCTATCCGTCTCTGTGTGTCAGGCTAGCTAACTATGGATGGCGCAAACTGTAAGTATTAACCACTGATAGAATACACTAACCGCAGTTAGCATTTTCGTTACGACAGCCTGACATTACACAACCACACCATGTAGATATAATAGTGTCTGACATAAATGATAGTACACTCCAAAACCAAGTATCAGGAAGGTTCCAGCAAGCTTTCATCATCACTGTGCAGAAATATATTACATACTGTACATATTTTGTTTGGGCGCGTGCATTGTATGATCAGTTGTGTAGCACCTGTCGTATATTGATTGTGTACATCCTAGGCAGATTTTATCCCATTTTGCTATTAAACGGAGCTCTCACATCTAATCTGAAGTCTTGCCAATAGCATGGAGGCGCCCCACACATCACAGTGGCAAAACATTTCTCCAATTTATGATCCTAATTAGCTGTAACTGTGCCATCATCCCTGAGTCATCATGCCTGGAGAGGGGCCAGATCATTTGATGGTCCACACTCTTAACACTTTTTTTCCTCTGCCTTTCTGCATGTCATCTTTTTTGTCTCATCCTTTCTTGCACACACTGTTATTGTTGTTCACAGCATGTTAGCTGGTATTGTGGGCCATATTTCATGAGTAGAAAATGGCTAAAGATGGTTTCATGCACCAAGACAGCTTAATATTTTATCACTTTAGTCAAAATACAGTAAGTGGGCTGAGAAACATGCCGAAACATAACATTAGTTTTTCCTTTATGAGGTCATAAAGCAAAAATATGTCTTCTTTGTTATATCATCAGTGCACTGCATTTAAGGTTTGCAACCCATGTTTGCGTTTGACAGCATGTGATCAACTCTGGTGCCTTAAACCTCGTGCTGATGTCATGCTTTAGCCTCTTGACGGCAAACTACCTCGTCTGCTGTGCTGACATAGCAAAATTAACACTGATACCCCGCCTCATATGGAATAATGAAATTGGATGAAGCAGCTTAACTGCATGCCGTCCCTTCTCTTGCCATCAGACTGCTTGCCTATTTGAGATAACGTTAATGAAGGGGACTTTAGCCAAGAATAGACACGTCTTATTATGGGGAGGGGGACGGGGAGGCAGTAGGCGCTAACAGCATTTATTTCCATTAATAAGATGGAGCGTTTTACAAGAGGGCCTCTCCTGAGGGCTCTCTCCGGAGGTCGAGTGGAATCTTACACCTTAACAACCTCCAATCAAGTTCATTTTACCAAGCGGGTGCACAGAGACACTGCAGCATGTCTTTCTCAAAGAAACTTGTCTTAACCTTGGTGTGGCTCGGCACAACTTGGGCTGACGCGGACACTCAATCACTGTAATCGCTGCTGTCCTTTCTTGATGGATCTTTTGAGGGCATTAATATGAATTTAAGCTTGACCAGCTTTTGAAGTGGATACCTTTGCACCACCAGCGCTGCAGCCCTTTAAGTGAGAAACTGATCACCTGAAGACTCAGCTGAGCAGAGAGCATGATTTTAGCAGGAGCTATCTTTCAGTTTTTAAGGTTTAATTTTATTGTGTTCGGCAATGAACCTACAGTGGTGCAGTGCACTCAAGCAGCAACTTTGAAGCAGTGCTGAAAAATGAAGTCCATGCAGAAGTGGTAAGTATTGCAGTTCCTTGATCAGCTGTTTGAGGCTGACTCCAAAAGCAAGTCACTCCCCATAGATAGGCATGTTAGAATGTACAACTTTACTGGCCCCTTCACACATAGTGCGAAGTTTGGACGGCGTTTGGACAAAAACGGTGAAACAGTGCGAAAAAGTTCGAAATTAGCGCACAAAACATCGTGCCTATGAGCCGGCGTGTACGACGGCGGTGCGATATGTGTAGGTGTGTGTGTGTGTGTGTGTGTGTGTGTGTGTGTATATATGTATATGTGTGTGTGTGTGTGTATATGTATATATGTGTATATATACACACACACACACAGTGAGGAAAATAAGTATTTGAACACCCTGCAGTTTTGCAAGTTCTCCCACTTAGAAATCATGGCGGGGTCTGAAATTTTCATCTTAGGTGCATGTCCACTGTGAGAGACATAATCTAAAAAAAAAAATCCGGAAATCACAATGTGTGATTTTTTTTTTTATAATTTATTTGTATGTTATTGCTGTAAATAAGTATTCGATCCCTACCAACCAGAAAGAATTCTGTCTCACACAGACCTGTTAATTTTTCTTTAAGAAGCCCTCTTATTCTGCACTCTTTACCTGTATTAATTGCACCAGTTTGAACTTGCTACCTGTATAAAAGACACCTGTTCACACACTCAATCAATCACACTCCAACCTGTCCACCATAGCCAAGACCAAGTTGCTGTCTAAGGACAACAGGGACAAAACTGAAGACCTGCACAAGGCTGGGATGGACTACAGGACAACAGGCAAGCAGCTTGGTAGAAGACAACAACTGTTATGATTATTTATTAGAAAGTGGAAGAAACACAAGATGACTGTCAATCTCCCTCAGTCTGGGATTCCATCCAAGATGTCACTTTGTGGGGTAAGGATGATTCTGAGAAAGCTCAGAACTACACAGGAGGACCTGGTCAATGACCTGAAGAGAGCTGGGACCACAGTCACAAAGATTACATTAGTAACACATGATGCTGTCATGGCTTAAAATCCTGCAGGGCAGCAAGGTCCCCCTGCTCAAGCCAGCACATGTCCAGGCCTGTTTGAAGTTCCCTAGTGACCATCTGGATGATCCAGAGGAGGCATGGGAGAAGGTCATGTCAGATGAGACCAGAATAGAGCTTTTTGGAATCAACTCCGCTTACCATGTTTAGACGATGAGAACAACCCCAAGAAAACCATCCCAACTGTGAAGCATGGGGATGGAAACATCATACTCTGGGGGTGCTCTTCTGCAAAGGGGACAGGATGACTGCACCGTATTGAAGGGAGGATGGATGGGGCCATGTATTGCAAGATTTTGGCAAACAAACTCCTGACCCATGACCCATGACAAGATGGGTCATGGCTGGGTTTTCCAGCATGACAGTGACCCCAAACACACAGCCAGAACAACTAAGGAGGGGCTCCGTAAGAAGCGTTTCAAGGTTCTGGAGTGGCCTTGCCAGTCTTCAGACCTGAATTCAATAGAAAATCTTTGGAGGGAGCTGCAACTCCAAACCTGAAAGATCTAGAGAAGATCTGTATGGAGGAGTGGACCAACATCCCTGCTGCAGTTTGTGCAAACCTGGTGAAAAACTACAGGAAACATTTGACCTCTGTAATTGCAAACAAAGGCTACTGAACCAAATATTAACATTGATTTTCACAGGTGTTCAAATATGTATTTGCAGCAGTACCATACAAAAAAAATATTAAAAAGTCATACATTGTGATTTCTGTATTTTTTTTT
The DNA here is from genome assembly GCF_902500255.1 of Thalassophryne amazonica. Taxonomy (NCBI): domain Eukaryota; kingdom Metazoa; phylum Chordata; class Actinopteri; order Batrachoidiformes; family Batrachoididae; genus Thalassophryne; species Thalassophryne amazonica. The sequence goes on along the minus strand of NC_047103.1, from coordinate 75,492,420 downwards.
TTCGATTATGTCTCTCACAGTGGACATGCACCTAAGATGAAAACTTCAGACCCCTCCATGATTTCTAAGTGGGAGAACTTGCAAAATCGCAGGGTGTTCAAATACTTAGTTTCCTCACTGTGTGTGTGTGTGTGTATTATATATATATATATATATATATATATATATATATATATATATATATATATATATATATATATATATATATATATATATATATATATATATATATATATACACGAGGGTAGATCGAAAAGTTCTCGGCCTCACCAAGAAGGGTTGTCAGGATACTCCAAGTTCCTGGTTATTTGTCAATATAGTCCCCCTTCACCTCAATGCACTTTGTCCAGTGGTGCTCCAACATTCAGATGCCTTCATGGTAGAAGGCTTCATTTGGTCCTTCAGGTAGGACTCTACAGCCTTAATGACGTCATCATCCCACTCAATGTCAAAGGCAATCCTTGGGTGTCATGCCCTTTTTATGCAGATATTTAATCACCACACGAGCTTCTTTTGTGTCCATTTTTGGATCTTCACTAGATCTGATGACTTTCAAAGGGCCTCACCTAAAAATAAATAAAGACAGACACATGAATGTTAGTGCATAACCATACAAGGCATAATAGTTTACAACTGCATCATAGATTTAGAGATGCTGCCCTGCCTTCTAGGTGAGGCCGAGTGTGTATGTGTAAATATATATATATATATATATATGTGTATATGTATATATGTATGTGTAAATATATGTATATATGTATGTGTAAATATATGTATATATGTATGTGTATATGTATATATGTATGTGTAAATATATATATATATGTATGTGTATATGTATATATATATATGTGTATATGTATATATATATGTGTATATGTATATATATATATGTATGTATATGTGTGTGTGTGTGTGTATATGTATGTGTGTGTGTGTATGTTTTCTCTGGGCCCCTCCCCAATCGGACCAGAAGTGACATGTTTAGCCGCATGTTCTCCTTGTATTGCTGGCTGTCTGAGTGGTCTCCAAAAAATGAGGTGGGCTTCATAGATAATTGGCAAAGCTTCTGGGGAAACCCTGGTCTTGTTAGGAGAGACGGCATCCATCCCACTTTGGATGGAGCAGCTCTCATTTCTAGAAATCTGGCCAATTTTATTAAACCCTCCAAACTGTGACTACCCAGGGATGGGACCAGGAAGCAGAGTTGTAGTCTTACACACCTCTCTGCAGCTTCTCTCCCCCTGCCATCCCCCCAATACCCCATCCCCGTAGAGACGGTGCCTGCTCCCAGACCACCAACAACCAGTAAAAATCTATTTAAGCATAAAAATTCAAAAAGAAAAAATAATACAGCACCTTCAACTGCACCACAGACTAAAACAGTTAAATGTGGTCTATTAAACATTAGGTCTCTCTCTTCTAAGTCCCTGTTAGTAAATGATATAATAATTGATCAACATATTGATTTATTCTGCCTTACAGAAACCTGGTTACAGCAGGATGAATATGTTAGTTTAAATGAGTCAACACCCCCGAGTCACAGTAACTGTCAGAATGCTCATAGCACGGGCCAAGGGGGAGGATTAGCAGCAGTCTTCCACTCCAGCTTATTAATTAATCAAAAACCCAGACAGAGCTTTAATTCATTTGAAAGCTTGACTCTGTCTTGTCCATCCAAATTGGAAGTCCCAAAAACCAGTTTTATTTGTTGTTATCTATTGTCCACCTGGTCGTTACTGTGAGTTTCTCTGTGAATTTTCAGACCTTTTGTCTGACTTAGTGCTTAGCTCAGATAAGATAATTATAGTGGGCGATTTTAACATCCACATAGATGCTGAGAATGACAGCCTCAACACTGCATTTAATCTATTATTAGACTCAATTGGCTTTGCTCAAAATGTAAATGAGTCCACCCACCACTTTAATCATACTTTAGATCTTGTTTTGACTTATGGTATGGAAATTGAAGACTTAACAGCATTCCCTGAAAACCCCCTTCTGTCTGATCATTTCTTAATAACATTTACATTTACTTTAATGGACTACCCAGCAGTGGGGAATAAGTTTCATTACAGTAGAAGTCTTTCGGAAAGCGCTGTAACTAGGTTTAAGGATATGATTCCTTCTTTATGTTCTCCAATGCCATATACCAACACAGTGCAGAGTAGCTACCTAAACTCTGAGTGAGAGATTATCTCATCAATAGTTTTACATCCACATTGAGCACAACTTTGGATGCTGTAGCTCCTCTGAAAAAGAGAGCCTTAAATCAGAAGTGCCTGACTCTGTGGTATAACTCACAAACTCGCAGCTTAAAGCAGATAACCCGTAAGTTGGAGAGGAAATGGCATCTCACTAATTTAGAAGATCTTCACTTAGCCTGGAAAAAGAGTCTGTTGCTCTATAAAAAAGCCCTCCGTAAAGCAATCAATCAATCAATTTTGTTTATATAGCGCCAAATCACAACAAACAGTTGCCCCAAGGTGCTTTATATTGTAAGGCAAGGCCATACAATAATTACATAAAAACCCCAATGGTCAAAACGACACCCTATGAGCAAGCACTTGGTGACAGTGGGAAGGAAAAACTCCCTTTTAACAGGAAGAAACCTCCAGCAGAACCAGGCTCTGGGAGGGGCAGTCTTCTGCTGGGACTGGTTGGGGCTGAGGGGAGAGAATCAAGAAAAAGACATGCTGTGGAAGACAGCAGAGATCAATCTCTAATGATTAAATGCAGAGTGGTGCATACAGAGCAAAAAGAGAAAGAAACACTCAGTGCATCATGGGAACCCCCCAGCAGTCTAAGTCTATAGCAGCATAACTAAGGGATGGTTCAGGGTCACCTGATCCAGCCCTAACTATAAGCTTTAGCAAAAAGGAAAGTTTTAAGCCTAATCTTAAAAGTAGAGAAGGTATCTGTCTCCCTGATCTGAATTAGGAGCTGGTTCCACAGGAGAGGAGCCTGAAAGCTGAAGGCTCTGCCTCCCATTCTACTCTTACAAACCCTAGGTACTACAAGTAAGCCTGCAGTCTGAGAGCGAAACGCTCTATTGGGGTGATATGGTACTATGAGGTCCCTAAGATAAGATGGGACCTGATTATTCAAAACCTTATAAGTAAGAAGAAGAATTTTAAATTCTATTCTAGAATTAACAGAATAGCTAGGACATCTTACTACTCATCACTAATTGAAGAAAATAAGAACAACCCCAGGTTTCTTTTCAGCACTGTAGCCAGGCTGACAGAGTCAGAGCTCTATTTAGCCGAGTATTCCTTTAACTTTAAGTAGTAATGACTTCATGACTTTCTTTGCTAATAAAATTTTAACTATTAGAGAAAAAATTACTCATAACCATCCCAAAGACATATCGTTATCTTTGGCTGCTTTCAGTAATGCTGGTATTTGGTTAGACTCTTTCTCTCCGATTGTTCTGTCTGAGTTATTTTCATTAGTCACTTCCTCCAAACCATCAACATGTCTATTAGACCCCATTCCTACCAGGCTGCTCAAGGAAGCCCTACCATTAAATAATGCTTCGATCTTAAATATGATCAATCTATCTTTATTAGTTGGCTATGTACCACAGGCTTTTAAGGTGGCAGTAATTAAACCATTACTTAAAAAGCCATCACTTGACCCAGCTATCTTAGCTAATTATAGGCCAATCTCCAACCTTCCTTTTCTCTCAAAAATTCTTGAAAGAGTAGTTGTAAAACAGCTAACTGATCATCTGCAGAGGAATGGTCTATTTGAAGAGTTTCAGTCAGGTTTCAGAATTCATCATAGTACAGAAACAGCATTAGTGAAGGTTACAAATGATCTTCTTATGGCCTCAGACAGTGGACTCATCTCTGTGCTTGTTCTGTTAGACCTCAGTGCTGCTTTTGATACTGTTGACCATAAAATTTTATTACAGAGATTAGAGCATGCCATAGGTATTAAAGGCACTGCGTTTGAATCATATTTATCTAATAGATTACAATTTGTTCATGTAAATGGGGAGTCTTCTTCACAGAGTAAGGTTAATTATGGAGTTCCACAAGGTTCTGTGCTTAAAACTGTCCTTTTTGCTAAAGCTTATAGTTAGGGCTGGAGCAGGTGACCCTGAACCATCCCTTAGTTATGCTGCTATAGACTTAGACTGCTGGGGGGTTCCCATGATGCACTGAGTGTTTCTTTCTCTTTTTGCTCTGTATGCACCACTCTGCATTTAATCATTAGTGATTGATCTCTGCTGTCTTCCACAGCATGTCTTTTTCTTGATTCTCTCCCCTCAGCCCCAACCAGTCCCAGCAGAAGACTGCCCCTCCCTGAGCCTGGTTCTGCTGGAGGTTTCTTCCTGTTAAAAGGGAGTTTTTCCTTCCCACTGTCGCCAAGTGCTTGCTCATAGGGTGTCGTTTTGACCATTGGGGTTTTTCTGTAATTATTGTATGGCTTTTGCCTTACAATATAAAGCGCCTTGGGGCAACTGTTGTTGTGATTTGGCGCTATATATATATATATATATATATATATATATATATATATATATATATATATATATATATATATATATATATATATATATATATATATATATATATATATATATATATAATACACACACCAGTAGCTTTTCTGTTGAGACCTGGAAGAGCCAATATGAAGCTCATATCTGGGTGTCTGGGTGCCATGCTGTCAGCTTTGGCAAGTGCTTATTATGCCTATGAACCTATAAATGAATAAAGAGGTGGAACGTGGGTGACTCAATTGTGTGATGATAGAAGCCTAAACACATCCCTATATTTGAGTCTGAACCAGCTAAGGTCACAGGCTAATAGTTGTTCAAATGTTTATTAAAGCATGTATTTAGGGACTATGCTGTGTTTGTCATGTTGGTTTGCTTTAGTGTGGACATTACCAGTCATGAGCTGCTTATTTTCTCTATAATTAATGGGACCCAACAGGTCAAGCTACTTGTAACTGAAAAAAGTACAAACGCTGTTAGCATACAACATAAACTCAATGCGAATGTTGCACCAAGGATGTCTTAGATCATTGGGACATCTTGTCACACAACAAGCTATATTATTCCAGGTATTTGTAATAAATTTCAGCCACTGCCTGTAGCCTCTGAGCTACTGACACTATGAGAGTCAGTGCTCAGCTCAGCAGCTGTCACTCAAAGCGACCACGCCCCTAATTATGTAAAACTTTGTGGCTTAAAATGTCTTAAACTAAGAAGACAGAAAAACATTCATCCCCTGTACAGTTGTCATGGAGCGGCAAACTATCTATCAAGACCAAAACTGTTTTTGGTACCAGACTGTAAACATGTTTTTCTGCTCTAAAGTTGGACATTTGAATGGGAAGCTGTTTCCTTTTGTTGCCAGCCTCAAGTGCCCATTAAAGGAACTGCAAGTTTTTGTTCCTGCTGTTGGACTTCATCTGAGCCCATCGAAGCTACTCAGTGGAATGACTACCTTGTGTCCTCGGTGGTCTGAGTCAGTTATTTCCCTGCAGTCAGGAGCTCTGTGTCAGGATCTCAATTACTTTGAGCATACAGAGTGCTTTCTTGCACATTAGTATTTGCACCCCACTCTGGATAAGAGGTCAAGGGCAATGCCAATTTTCCTTCTGCGTTGTATGAATGTCCGAACTTAATTGATTCATCGTACATGGTGAATACACATTTCATCCTTTACGTTAGATTTGTGAAGCTGAATTTCTTAATGGGAGATTTGTCCATTGATCATGATACCACTCACTCATGCGCAGCTTCTCAGTGTTTCATTATTCTGTTCACATGCAAGCATTAAATAACAGTTTCCCCCTCTTCACTCTACAGTAAATCCTCTTTCATCTGCCGACTTGAGCATTCTTTGGGGCATCCTACGAGAGACTGACAGGCTTATCTGGAAAATCCTTCAAAACTTATTTTTTTTTAAATCTTTGCCTGTATTAAGTGTGTCTGATATTTTGTGTATCACTGCAGAGTCAGCTGCTGGAGGTCATGTTTGAGTTTTTGATACCTCTAGCCCTGACCAATGTTATTCCAACTTTCTAACCTGTTGTACACGGTGGTGTTTATTTTGTCCTTTTGCTGCTCTGATTTTGATTTGTACAACTTGAAGCACTGGACCACAATTGATGTCTTTGAATTTGCATAAATACTAAGTTCTAATCACTCATCCGTTACCATTGCTAGCTCCGAGTGTATTTGGTTTTGTCTAGATAAGGCCTGCATGCATGTTGTGCCTGATTCTGCTGAACTGTTAACGCACACACGACACTTTGGCGTGAGCCAGCTTGGATGGGTGACGGCACGGTGAAAAATGTTATTCCTCCCCCTCTCACACCTCCTGCCAGTCCCACAGTGGTGCTTTGGGGGTGGAGCTTGTGGTGAAGGGTGAAGGCTGTTTGAGACTCAGGGCTATAAATGTTGCCTTGCGTAAAGAACAAAGGGAGCGCTTGTGCTGAACAAAAAGTCCCAGAAATGCTGGCACACATAAGCCAACATTACTAGTCCAAATTTAGATATAAGGTATGTTGTATAAGAAGCATGCCTTGAGGAAAACTCATGTTCATGTTTGCTGTTGAAATTTCCTCTGCCTCTGAAGCCGTGTTTCAGTACTTAAAACTTGTGTGTGTATGTAAATATAGTCTGGGTCCCACCGAATAATGAGCCACGCATGCATGTGTCAGCGATTATTCAAAGAATGACCCACGTTTTCATCTATCATGCATCCGTTACTAAGGTGCGTCTATGTGCCTCTACCCCACATGTGCCACGTAGCAGTCTCTAGTGAGCCACGACCGACCTATCATTAGAGCCTTGAATGGCTTGCGTCAGCCATGCTAAGCCACGTAGTGCCGTGATAGCGCCATGATAATGCGATGTTGGCGCACGTTTAGGCATAGGTTTGGTCCAAACCTCCAGCCCTCCCACACCTGGTCTCTTTAAAGTGTGGGTTTTCAATTCACAGCAGCATTTAAAGATGCCACATTTTTTAAATGCAGTCCAAAAATAGACACTGCAGTACAGACCCGTGGTTGTTTGCTGTGCACCAGGTTGCTGTCCACTTGTAATGCACCAGACCAGCTAGAACCGATCCAAGGGTTCCTGGGCAGCCACCTCTGTGCTCCTTCTCACTGGCTTCCTTTCCATCTGTGGCTTGCTGGCTTTATTTTTTCCCTGGCTTTAAACACAGTCATTTTTACACTGTGATCCCACTTTTAACTTTGTGTTCCTCCATTTATTTCTGCAAAATCACTCTTTTGCACGCGGTGCCGTCCTGCATACAGAATGAGGTGGCCACTTTAATTACATACACCTGTGGATCACTTAAAAAAAAATATATTTCTTTATTTCTTCCACAGCTTATAAGTCACCGTGATACAACTATTAACTTTGTGTTATATCTTCAAAATTGGTCTTTTGTGTGCTCTCCTTCTGTGTTGCTGCACAGCTCTGCTCTGCTTTTAGCAGCTTCACTGGAGTTACATCTTCCGCAGCTTTAAACACATCCACTTTCACACAGTCATCTAAATTTTAACTTTGTGTTCGTCCAATATTGACTGAAAAATCATTCTTTTGTGAGCTGGCGTTCTGCCTAAATGCTCGTTTGGAGCATGATGATGAGTGGCTGCCTCAGTGCGCAGTGTGCACACAGAGCTCATGTGATCCATTAACAAGATATTAAATCAACCATAGACACACGTTTACAGCTAGGAACTGTTTTATCAAGCTATAAAAACATTAAAAATAGTTACCTTAAGGTGTTCCAAAATACATTCCACATGGAGCAGGAAAGAGAGGAAAAAAGCATCCAGATAAAACAGTCCTCTGTGATTCTAGAAGCGATTAGAGGTATTTTCAGCATCCAAGGTTTGGCAGAAAATGATTAATCCTACAGAATAATTTTATATACAGCGTCCAGCGCACAGAGCAGGTGGAATTCATTATTCAGTGGGACCAAGGCTTATGTATATATTATATTATATAGTACCAGTTAATATATAGTGTGTGTGTGTGTGTGTGTGTGCAAGCGCTATAAACATAATCCTCAAGGATGTCACTTATCCTAGGCATAATGTCTTCAGATCAGTCTGTATATGCACAAACAGGGCATGTATGGTGCTTTCCCCCCAACTGCCATTAACTTGTGGAACTCTGAGATCTCTTAATTCTCAAATAACGTCTCACTGTACATACACAATAACGTATGTTGGTAATGTGCATGACACTGTTTAATAATTGATGCAATAATAATATATGCTGTTGGACACGTGCAATAATAGTCTACAGTTGTGCTTATAAGTTTACATACCTTGGCAATATGAATCATAGCACATAGCCTTTTTTCACTCATGTTTAGATGAAGTAATTTATTGTCAAGTGTGTTTAATTTTTGTAAATCATAATGAGAACAGAAATTACCAAAATGACCCTGATCAAAAGTTTACATACCCCTGTTTTTAATACCATGTATTGCCCCCTTTAATATCAATGACAGCTTGGAGTCTTTTGTGGTAGTTTTGGACGAGGCTCTCTGATGGTAAAGCTGCCACTGAATATGTCTTGGACTTTATTTACATAAATTATGAAGAAATACAAACAGTATGGCCCTCTGTGTAAATCTGCATGGAGTAGACAGTTCTCAAAAACTGAGCAACTGTGCAAGAAGAAGAGTGAGGAAAGCCACCAAGACACCCAGAAAAACCCAGAAGAAGTTATAGATTTATGCAGCTGTGATTGGAGAGGTTTTGCACAGTGCAAGCTTTGTATTTTGTATCACCAGTTATACAGCTTCATGATGAAGTGGTTTAGACGAGGATTTTCTTAAAAAAGAAGACCTGAAACTTTAGTTACAAATTGCCAGAAGGTACATCTGAGATGCAAGCCAAGATTTGATCTGTTTTGGTGAAGGAATATGTTTCTCCTCTCTACTCCACCATGAAGCTAAGAGTGGTGATGCAAAGTGCTGAATTTGTTGCACCACACAATCACTATAAAGTGCTTAAACTTGAATTCATGCATACTACTGTGTACAAAGGCTTTCACACTTTAGAATTTAGCTCCTCAGAAACTCCTATAAACAGATAATCACAACTGAAATGTCTATAGATTCATATTCCAATAACTTCAACCCTGACCAGAGGTGGAAGTAAGTCAATCTCAAGTCATGAAAATGCAAGATTCAAGTTAGCTGTCAACATGTCAGTCAAACTGAATTGGGACATGACCTTGCCAATCTTGAGTTCATAACATACATTAGATTTTCCTTTATGATGTCATAGGTCATAATATTAGTTTTTTCCAATGTCATGAAGGAAACATATTGAGGTTTCTTTGTGATGTAATGAGGGTAGAGTACATTTGGTTCTCCCTTATGTCAGAGGGCAGTATGTTGACTGGCTCAACTTTGTAACCTTATTTCAATGAAATTGTTCAATGTATTTTTGAGAAATCCTGCTGTCAAACAAACATTAACTGGCACATAATTTTCTTGGTAGAGGTGCTGTTGATCTTGGTAATATCTCTGAATAACATTGAACTGATGATGCCAGGTGTGGTGCATAGATGATGATGATAATGGTGATTGGATTTTAATTAGGCAAAACCAATTGAAATCAAATGTACTTTCACAGCACCCCAGGATTCAGCTACTAAAAAAAGCAGAATTCAAACTTGTGCTGCTGTAAAACTCAGCATGGACCACTTGTTTTCACAGGAAGGGGAGGGTGACAACTGGCTTTAATGATAATAGCCCTGATGATGGCAATGATAATCCTCCTGCTATTCCTGCTGTCTGCAGCGGGCCCACGCTTTGTTCTCTGCTCCCCCTATTAACATGATGGAAATTCATTTTAATTTGAATGGACCATCAGTTGGATGAGGAGAAAAGGGCTCATTCACGTATGTGCACACACTTGTGTGGAAGACAAATCGAGCATGAAGAGAAGTATGTGCATGTGACAGCATGCAGACATATGCATATATATATACACACACACACACACACACACTCTGCATTGTCAAACAGACAGTAATGGGGCTGTGGTGGGTCAGTGTGGTGGCCTGTCTGGGCTGCAGGTGCTCTTATCATCTTGGCCCTTGTTACAGCAGTTCTGCAACTGTCAACAACAGTTTGGACCTGAAGCTGGAAGACATACAAAATTTCAAACAGACTTTGTTAATGAGACCTTTTTTTTTTTTTTTTTTGCAATGCAGCCATAAGTGGGTACAGAAAATGGATGGATGGTTGTAGCTATTTCAGTAAAATGGTGATGAGCTGTGGTGATGAAGGGAGCTAAAAAGTATGATCAGCTGGGCTGATGGATTTCCAGACTGAATGCAGTGTTTTCTCAAAGCATTCTTTTCAGCTCACCTGACTGATTACTGTTTAGTGCTGCTGGTAATATATATATGTGTATGTGTATATACACCGAGACCTGGAGAAACTGCAGTTCGTTCTGCCTGTAAGGGTCGAGTGACAATAAAAGTGAGTCTGAGTCTGTCTATATATATATATATATATATATATATATATATATATATACACACACACACACAGTGCATCCGGAAAGTATTCACAACATTTTGTTAGGTTACAGGCTTATTCCAGAATGGAAGAAATTCATTTTCCCCCTCAAAATTCTACACACAATACCCCATAATAACAATGTAAAAAAGGTTGTTTTTTTGTTTTAGATTTTTGCTCATTTATTAAAAATTAAAAAAACTAAGTAATCACATTTACAGAAGTATTCACAGCCTTTGCCATGAAGATCTAAGTTGAGCTCAGGTGCATATGGATTCCACTGATCATCCTTAAAATGTTTTTACAGCTTAACTGGAATCCACCTGGGGTAAATCCAGCTGCTTGAACAAAGGAACACACCTGTCTACATATAAGGTCCGACAGTTGACAGTGCATGTCAGAGCACAAATCAAGTTTGAAGACAAAAGGAGTTATCTGTAGACCTCCCAGACAGGATTGTGTTGAGGTACAGTTGAGCCACCTCAACTGACTCCTTTCGATGTGGAGGAGCAGCGGCTCAACTCCGAGCTCCTCCCGAGTGACCGAGCTCCTCACCCTATCTCTAAGGGAGCGCCCACCCACCCTGTGGAGGAAACTCATCTCGGCCGCTTGTACTCGCGATCTCGTTCTTTCGGTCATGAGCCAAATCTCATGACCATAGGTGAGGATCGGAATGTAGATCGATCGGTAAATCGAGAGCTTTGCCCCCCTACTCAGCTCTCTCTTCACCACGACGGTCCGATACAGCGACCGCATCACTGCAGATGCTGCACCGATCCGTCTATCAATCTCATGCTCCATCCATCCCTCACTCGTGAACAAGACCCCAAGATACTTAAACTCCACTTGAGGCAAGGACACCACCGACCTGAAGAGGGCAAAGCACCTTTTTCCAGTCGAGAACCATGGCCTCAGATTTGGAGGTGCTGATCTTCATTCCGGATGCTTCACACTTGGCTGCAAACTGCCCCAGTGCACGCTGAAGGTCCTGATTTGACGAAGCCAACAGAACCACATCGTCCCCCCAAACAGCAGAGACGAGATTCTGTGGTTCCCAAACCAGACCCCCTCTACACCCTGGCTGCGCCTAGAAATTCTGTCCATAAAAATAATGAACAGAACCAGTGACAAAAGGCAGCCCTGGTGGAGGCCAACGTTCACTGGAAACAGCTTTGACTTACTACCGGTAATGCGAACCAAGCTCCTGCTGCGGTCGTACAGGGACCGGATAGCCCTTAGCAAAGGACCCTGGACCCCATACTTCCGGTGCACCCCGCACAGTTTTATATTATTTTTATTTTGTAAATCAGTAATATCCAAGGTAAATTTTTTTACTTAGTAGTAGTTTTTATTCTATACTCTGCACCGTGGGTCTGACAGGACTGAAATTTCATCTGTGCTGTATCTCGAGCATGTGTAGCATATTTGACAAAGCTGACTTTGACTTTGACTCCATACCTTTGAGCTGAGCTCAGCCGGCTGCTGCACATCAGTGCAAGACGTCTCATTTTGGGAGGAAAAAACATTTTGATCGCCTGCAGTTTGTTTGCATTACAACGTTTGGAAAGAGGTGTCATTTGATTTAAACAGCATTTGGCTTTGAATTTATTATTTCCGACTGGACTCTATCATTCTAACTTGACTCGACAGAGAGCCGCGCAGCGTTTGGAGCTGTGTGAACAGAACAGAGGACGATTCTTGTTTCTTTCTCCCAACAAGACAGGAGTCCCAGTTAGTGACTTTAATCCATACAAAAGTGACTCACGATTGACATATTCAGGGATGAAAGTGGTGAAAAACAAAAAAAAGCTGAAACCCAAAATTACCTACCAACGCCACCCGGACAAAAATGTTTGAATTCTAGAAGCTCTGAAGTGCAATCTGGGACTATTCCAGACAATAAACTGCAGTGAGTGCAGCATCCATTTAGGTGAGAAAAAAAACAAAAAACTTATTCAAATTCATTCCAGTAGTATTCTGCTCTTACTAGGATGCAGCAGTTTACTAGCTTGGCAGATAGTTCTGGAGGAAATCACTGAAGAAATTAACAAATTGAAAATATGGTTTGACCAAAGCAGATTGTCATTCAACTTAAATAAAACAGGAATGAAGTGGAGGTGTAAGAGTCACTAGGTGTTCACAGGAAACATTATCTATTTATTTCTATATTTATTTATTATATTGTTAATTGGTTTTATCTTTTTGGTTTTGTTTTGGTTTATCAGGTTCTTTTTGTCTTTCTCTAAAATTGTATTGTAGCATTTTTAGTTATTTTTACTGTTATTGTTGTTGTTGCTATTATTATTATTATTATTATTATTATATAAATAAAATAAAAAATACAATTTGTAATACATTTGACTCTTTTACAACAACAAATGCTGAGCCATTAATTATTATACAGAAAACAAATGCACACAAACGTGCTGAGATGTGAACAGCTTAATGCTAACTTTAACATTGAAAATGCCATAGACATGCTAATGCGTTAGTATCGGTCCCCTTTTTAAGTTATAAAATCTATCTATCAACTGTTTCAGAAGACCATAACAGGTCGGTTTAACATAAGAAAGGTAAATATTTCTCACAGACCTATCTTCTTTAAGGTTTTAGTGGAGAAAGATTAAGATAAAGCGAACTAAAACAAAGAACCAACGAAGCAGTAGATCAAAGCATTGCTTCATTGGTTCAGGGTTCAAAGCAAAGCCGCGCTGCAGAAATGGTTGATTACAGACCCACTGCAGGGTCTGTAATCAGTGTAGAGAAATGATCATTTTGCCAACAAACACCCCCATAAACAATGGCCACTCTGAAGGACCAGTAAGGGAATTATTAAGCAAAAAGGCTATTGATGTAAGTGGACTGAATAATTTCTTAACGATACCCGAAAAGAACTGGTTCTCGATAACCATCCCTAATGTTAACCCAACAAATTTACACTTAGTTCACTCAGCAAAATTGTTTTTGGTTAAGTTAACGCATTTTACTTGGGTGGAAATACTTTACATAATTTTTTTTATGTTCACTGAGCAAGTTTTTTTTTTTTTTTTTTTGAGTGCATGCGTCAGACGCAACCTTTCCAGCGAACTTTAATTTGTTTTTTTTCTTTTTTGCTTACTTCAGGAGCACAATTCAAGTCTGTACACTGTGATGTCGGTTGGATTTTCACATGGGATTTCATTTGCAGCACACTGCAATGGTTATTTGCAGCACCCAGCTGCCTGGTGAGAGACTTTTCACTATAGGCTGTGATTTGGATCCTCTGCGCTCTGTGCTGTCCTGGTTCTGTGCTGGAGGTGAGTTTCAAGTTTAAAAACATTGTCACAGCCTTGGATACAGTTCCATGTCACACCTCCTACAGAGTTTAGATGGTGATCAGGTAATAATAATATGTATATTACAGCGGTGAGACCCATTCAGCTCAGTGCGTGATGTGCGCTATGACGCATTAGTGCGCATGGGACCACGGAGAGGCGCAGCGGCACACGGTGATTTCGGTTTGATTGCGCGCTGTTCACACCCACTGTACATGATGACTGTGTGCCACATACATGTTATTACATATCAAGATTTCCTTTGTCCTCCCTGGCCAGGGTCCAGTGGAGGTGGACATCCCACAACATGCCGGCAGGCTTTGCTGTGACCGATCGATCTCAGAGCTCAGTCAACTGCAATCAGATAATTTCAGATGCTGTTTTGATGCCGTCAGAATATGTAGACTGAGATCAGATGACGCAAAAACTGCACACAGACCACCGTCAGATGTGTGTCGCATCTTGATGCCTCCAAGAGTGTTTTGAACATGTGAAACACACTCGGGACAGCCAAGCGAATGGGACCAAATATGTAGATGTTAACAGACTGCCGTCCATAGCTCTTCAGACCACACTTCAGTATTTCCCTATTGTGGCCGGATGTGTCATTCTGATGCAATTCGGCCTCAGTCAGCATATGTGTGATGGGGGTATGAATTCTTGCTGTTGTATGAATCAATATTTTTTTTCAAAGTCATAGAATTTGGTTCTTCTTCTTCTTATTATTATTATTATTACATATTATGTGCAAAGAAAAGGGCTTTTGGAAGGCCGTTCCAACCCCTCTCCCCTGTGGTTCGGCCCTAGCACCATAGCCCTTCACAGTCTACAAGGTCTGTGAGAAAAGAATCCGACCTTTTTATTTATGCAAAAAATATATGGATTTGATTCATATGTTTTTACGTCAGCCAAGCTTGAACCTTTGTGCGCATGCGTGAGTTTTTCCACGCCTGTCCGTTGCGTCATTCGCCTGTGGGCAGGCTTTGAGTGAGCACTGGTCCACCCCTCTCGTCGTTGTTTCATTGCGGGGAAATGGCGGAATGATTTGAGCTTTTTTTCCATCAGAATTTTTTCAGAAACTGTTAGAGACAGGCAGCTGGAAACCATTCGAAAAATTTATCAGGCTTTTTAACAATAGATTTTGTCATGGAAAGTCGCGCGGAGGCTTCGCGCGTCACGACCGATTTGCTGATGAAGCGAGACAAAGGAACACCTCCGTTTCGGAGTGTTAAAGGACAAGTTGGGACAAGCCCAGCTCTCCACAATTTCTCTTATACTCACTCGACTGGTAAGCACTGAAAGCCGAGATAGGCATGTCCCAACTTGTTCTTTAACACTCCGAAATGGAGGTGTTCCTTTGTCTCGCTTCATCAGCGAATCTGTCGTGACGCGCGAAGCCTCTGCGCGACTTTCCATGACAAAATCTATTGTTAAAAGTGAAATCTGCCGGAAAATGGCTGATGTCCAGCTCTTGTGATAACCAGAGAAATTGCACACGATGGTCCCGGCTCCACACAGCGATCCGTTTAGAAATGATGTGGTGGTTTCTGCCTCTCGATGGCGACTCGGAGCGCGGCGCACAGTGCGCCATTGTGGGCAGTCCTTAAAGCTGTAGTAACACTCCTTATTCTCTGTGAAGCCCGTAAAATTTTCACCGAAAGCCAGATAAATTTTTTGAATGGTTTCCAGCTGCCTCTCTAACAGTTTCTGAAAAAATTCTGATGGAAAAAAAGCCCAAATCATTCCGCCATTTCCTCACAATGAAACAACGATGAGAGGGGTGGACCAGTGCTCACTCAAAGCCTGTCCACAGGTGAATGACGCAACCGACAGGCGTGGAAAAACTCACGCATGCGCATGAAGGTGGCTGACGTAAAAACATATGAATCAAATCCATATATTTTTTGCGTAAAATAAAAAGGTCGGATTCTTTTCTCACAGACCTCGTATGTGCAGCTGCAGAACGGTCAATGCAGGTTCGCTGACTGCTTTACCGCTGTATCATCTTAGGAAGTGCAGAGTACGTACTTACTATGGGCTTCCCAAGTCTGCATTATCAAATTGTGTGATAGAAGGGCAATACTGATGATACAAAAGAAGCTTATTGTGTATTTAAAGCAAAACAGTGTGTTCATGTATTTTTTAAAAAGGCAGTGCTGTTTGCTGATCCTCTGTCTGCTCGCTCCACTTCACAGATGAAGCAAGCGGACATACGCAGTTTTTTGCGAATTAGTTTTTACGGACTAATTGAAAAGCACTTTTATCGGACTCTTATTGGATTCAATCAGAGCTTTGAGCTGTTCATCAACAAGGCACACAGCAGAGTTATCAATGTGGAAAAGCTGTGCTTTGCATCCCCACATAACTGAAACGGAAGGCATGCACAACTGAAGGATGTGCATGCACAGGTGTAGCCGCTCCTCGGAGCGTGATTTTTACTGTGAATGCATCAAAATAAACTCAGTTATCACTTGAAAAACAAGTCATTGTGACACAAAATTACACTTATGTGAACTTATGTAAACTTTGCACTTAATCCGCAGTTTTAACTGCATTTCAAACCACAAAGGGTAATGCGTACGGATCAACCATGATCTGTTACACCACTAGCATGAAATGAGTTAATATGTTAAACACTATTCAAATAATGAATGTTTATGAGTTCAATGGTACAAATATTTCATGAGGTGAAAGATGAAAGATGTTCCATTCAAGGAGTTGAACCACAGTTGAATGGAACATTCCAGCTTTCACCAAATTACATATTTGTTCCATTGAAAGAATGTAAAAACATTCATTGTTTGTTTTATATAATGGGAAAATAGATCCTTGTCATTTGATATTATATTAATTTATAAACAACACAAAAGGGACTTACATTTTGGTGTGGTGCTTTGACAGAGTCTAACACAAAGTTTAAATAGGAGCCCAAAATTGCTCTCAGTCAACTTGGAAAAACAGTTAGTCTGTAATACTTCCAAAAAAAAAAAAAAAAAAGACTTAGTGGATTTCCTCAGTCCAAAAAATCCATTCAGAAATTTGTACTGCTTTTCATCCTAGCATCTCTTCATGCCTCCAGATGGCTTATGGTGTAGTGGTTTTGGATTTTTTTGTGTGTGATAGAAGAATTAGCACCATTAATAAGCTGTATTGAACTGAAAATGTATTGAAATGTATTGAAATTGAAAATGTATGGAACCATATTTGCACGCTAAATGGAACACAACACAAATGGGATGAATAATCCATGTCACGTGACATACAAAGCACCAATCAAATGACAGGATCCACTCAGCTGTTATATATAAAAGTAAATATCACATCCACTTGTATCCAAATTGTATAACCCTCCCTTCATACCATAACTCCCAAGGCAACGTGCTGTCCTCTGTGGCGTATTTTGTTCTACCCAGAGAAAATTACTATGTTGATTCCTGCTGAACTTGTCATTGTCATATGCATTTGCTGTAAAACTGTTTGTCTACAACATTGGCTCTAACATATTTGTTCTACATAGATGTGGAGTTTGCAGTCCTTCCCTGTGGTAGCATTTGCTGCTCCACTATTAGCCTGATGTTGAATGGGCAGTCTGTATAAACAAGGCTCAGCCCTGGACGTCTGTGTGTGGGTAGTTTATCATAGCCGTGACTTCAGGGCTATCTAAATAGCAGCAACCGGCTGCATTCATCACCACATTCATCCTGAGCAAGGTGAGAGATGGATGCCTGACTAGTCCACCAGGTCATTAGTTATTGCCTACCAGGGGCTGATGGTTCATACAAAGGTCAAAGGATTATTTGTCTTGAGGAAAGCATGCATTCCCACCCATCACCATAATTCAAATTCACATTTAATATTCAACTGTTTTTCTCCAGCTTTACAGAGTTAGACATCCTGCTCTGTTTTACATTTTGCAGTTATTCAAAATGTCTCTGCCATTTTTATTTATTTTGAATTTTTTTTAAATGTATTTATTTTTGGCTTTCCAGAGGGGAAAAGGGCCACCAGTAGTCTCTACTGCAAATTTTTGATAAATTTGTGTTTTCCCTGTAGTGTTATAGCCTTGGCAGGCCACAAGGCCAACAAGACTACTGACAAGGGGGTGGAAAAAAAATGTCAAATATTAATTGATTTGCATGTCAGTCCTTTTGGTGCATCTGCAATGGTTTAACTATGACTTTTCCCTCCCATACAACCTTCTAGTCCATGAGCCTGTCATGAATTTTGGCCTAATCGGTACCACATAAGGGGAAAAAAATGACACTTAGAATCCAGCTTCAGTGTACCATGGCCTACACATTATTGGTTGAAATAAAAGGATCAGTAAATGGAATAGTTTTGACTGTGTTGAATGCTTTGTCTCCAAATTAAAGGTCAAACAAGGTCAACATCCATTGAATTCTATGACATGTGACATATGTTACCCTGTAACATGATAACTAAGTATGACAGATGGTGCAGACTATTCCTTTTTTGAACCCTATTAACCCAAAGAATAATTTGCATATTTTTTTTACTGAAATTGGAGCAACTTTAATATGTGACCCCTGTACAAACTGAAATTAACCTTTGTCACCATTTTTGCTGTTTTGACCCCATAACTCCAGAACATTCCATCATAGATAGTCCAAACTATACCTTTTTGGAATCATTATGATCAGACAAGTAATGTGATATAGTTGTCAACATGATTGGAGCATTTTTAAAGTTTGACCTCTGTGTAATTCTTCATCGATCCCTACCTGGCTACAGCTACCACCCTGGGATGGCTATCATAGATTTTTGTGTAGGCCATGTTACACTGAGGCTGGATTCTAAGTGTTGTTTTTTCCCCTTAATTGGTACCTTACTGTGGACTAACTGATTTTTGGAAGTGGTTAGGTATTTTTGTTATTATTTTATGTAGTGGGAGGTCCAACCAGGTCTCAGGGCAAGTCGTGATTCAGCAGCACGAAATATACATTAATCTATTGGTTTGTGATATTGTGATGAAAAGTGCCTCATTTTCGTCACAGCAGCACAAATTCATTTTAATCCATTCCGTGATGGCTGCACGAAATTAAAAGTGAGGCAGGGGAATAGTGAATTAAAAAACACCCATCACGAAATTGACTCATTTTGTCATGGAGCACGAAAAAAAAAAAACGTGAGACTGGGCTGGGAGGCCAGTTTAAAGCAGTGTGATCATGTGATGTCTTAGGGCCCCTTCACACATACTAAGAGTAAGTACATATCAGGGAGAATCACGGTGGAACAGCTCGTATGAGCAAACCACGAAAACATTGAGCTGACGTGCAGGCGTGAACGATCCCGCTGTGACAGTTTTGTACATGCGTCGCAGCGGTAACACAGTGTGAGCAGCTGGAGCATGTGTAACCACATTGTGCAGCTGCTGTGAAAAAAAATAATAAAGAAAAATACATGCCACCCATGGGATTCGAACCTGCAGTTTACAAAAGCTCTGATTGCCAGCTAGAACATTTACCACTGCTCTACCATTGCTGGTCTGTAAATGGTGCAGAAAAATTCCTGAAATCAACAAGGACATGGATGAGGTGCGCTGTGTGGGGCCACTGCAGCCTGGTGCAAAGGCGAAAGATGCTTTATGTATTTCCACATGAGGACTGCATGCCACATGTGTTGGGGAGCGACACATGCGCACACGTGCGAGACATATGTTATATGTGTTACTTTTTGCAACGCCACAGTTGTGGGGGCAGCTCGACAGGAATTGTCTGCTGACTGTTTTGTGATGATATTGCGAATGGCCACACATTTTCCAAGTGCCAAACGAGAAGTGTTAGATGTTCATGTGTGTCACCTGGAATTTGGCCCACACCTGCCGTGAGAGGGATCGAACGGGCTCTCACATTGCACACTCTTTCAGCCACTGGTGTGCGCAAATAGTTGTACCAACAGGTGTGCGAGGCATTGGAGGCAGCTACAATTTTACTCGTATTGCATACATTTCCTGCTTCATGCACAATTCATATGCCATTCAACCACACTGGTGCTATGTTTGAAGGGGCCATTAGTGCTTTTGATTCTCCTTAATAATCAGACAGCTCCTTTGATGAAGGAAAATTGTAATAAAAAAGTAACATGAAATTCTTATGATCTCCGTGATGGTTATGTCAGACAGTGGCTTGTTACGTCTGTTGCTGTTCATCGCCTGAATCATAGCTGCAAAAGTGCAGCTTGAGGACCACATTTTGCTCTGCCTCGATTTGTTTTGAAATGATTCCCAAGGCAATTTGATGTCAAACGGTCACAAAAATAATGGCATGTATCCTGAAGTCTGTCAGTGATGACCAAGTTGATTCTGATAATAAATACACACATTAAATTTAGCTTATACCAATATACAGTATATTGTTAGTATTCATGCAGTTGGTGGCAGGGAGATTTGCTATACTGAAACTGTTATCCTTGCCTTTGGGTTTTTTAACTTTTAATATTTTTAAGTGACTTTTCTATGTCTTATATCTGCTCATTGGGAAAAGACAGAAAAATAAGGTAAATGTAAGGTCATTTCTAAATTAATATTCAGAATTTGACACTAATTCATGTCTGGCAGCATGTCTTGGTGCCGTACTTTGCTGTATCCACGACATCACAGAACCACCTTAGATCCTGGATTGCAACTACCTATGCAGATAACCACTGAGGGAGTAGAGAAAGATTGTACATAAAACAGATTAAATTGAGGCTTGGGTCTCCCATGTGCCTTCTGGAAAACTGCAGGTCAAATTTTGCATGTTGTTTTGAAGAAAATCCTCCTCTGCTTTACATTACTGCATTACAGCCAGTGTTTCTGTGAAGGCTCTCAGTTGTCGAGGTGGTTTCCATAGAAGAGAAGCTTGAATCTTCGACTGGACTGGGTTGCTTGACGCGAGGACGTTTCGCTTCTAATAGCATGGTTGCATGGTAGAGTTTTAACTTGCACTTGTAGATGTAGCGATAAACTGTGTTAACTGACAATGGTTTCCTGAAGTATTCCTGTGCCCACGCGGTAAGATCCTTTACACAATGATGTCACCTGAGGGATTGAAGGTCACGGGCATTCAATGTTGGTTTTTGGCCTTGCCACTTGTAGAAAGTTCTCCAGATTCTCTGAATCTTCTGATTATATTAGGGACTGTAGATGATGGAATCCCTAAATTCCTTGCAATTGAACATTGAGAAACATTGTTCTTATACTGTTGGACTATTTTTTCATGCAGTTCACAAAGTGGTGATTCTGACCCCATCTTTACTTGTGAATGCCTGAGCCTTTTGGGGATGCTCCTTTTATACCCAATCATGACACTCACCTGTTTCCAATTAGGTGTTCTTTGAGCATTCATCAACTTTCACAGTCTTTTGTTGCCCCATCCCAACATTTTTGAAACATGTTGCAGGCATCCATTTCAAAATGAGCAAATATTTGCACAAAAATGATTATCAGTTTGAACATTAAATATCTTGTCTTTGTGGTGTATTCAATTGAATACAGGTTGAAGAGGATGTGCAACTCATTGTATTCTGGTTTTATTTACATTTTACACAATGTCCCAACTTCATTGGAATTAGTGTTGTAATAACCTTAACTTCAAGATTTATTATTCCAAAAATTGTTTAACAAAATAACAATGCATGATGTAAATTAATTACACCAAATAAGCAAGGTATGAGCAGATAAGTAGATTTTCTTTTTTTAAATCATCTCCTTCTAGAACAATGTTATGTAAAGAGTCAGAAGACGTATAGACTGGCTCTTTGTTAAACGTGGAGAATTCATTATCATTAATCTACTGTAAAGAACCAGCCAACCCTAAATGGTGAATAGATTCATTGTCTTTCATTTCTTCTCATTTGACTGATCTAATGAAAAATGGTTTGTTCAGAGTATGAATTTACCTCATAGCTGGAGACACTTTACTCCGCAACCAACATTATGCCTTCACATAAGGTAATCAACATGAAGCTTTAATGATCCCTGTGGAGAAAATTGTCTTTGAGCTACATGTATTAAAGGCCAGCTTGTATATTTGTGTTGCTGCATGTCTATGTACTCTAGCTTCTGGCCGATGGAGGAAGCAATTATGAAAGCTTAAATGATGGACAAGTTTTTTTTGTTGTTGTTGTTAGTTTTGTTTTTTTTATATTGATGTGTATCCCAAATTTCAAAAGCCTGGTGTCTCTGTGATAGAGGAAAAAGGTTTTGAATCCCTGAAATGGGAGTTTGAAAGGGCAACAATCTATTCTGAAAGCTTAGCAGCAGTATGTACATTTGCACTCACTGCAATGGTACAACACCTCTTTCTCAGAAATTTGCCCACATAGGTACAAGCTTTTGAATAATGTGACTTTCGCCAGTGCTCTGCATGGCTATACATTACAGGTGGGTGGATCGATCCTAATATCGATAATATCGATACCAATGCTGGTATTGATATTGAACGATCCTCGTGTAAAAAGATCGATACTCAAGCTTTTTTTTCTCTCCCGCACGCACTGACTGCTGCGCACGCAGATTCATCAAAGTCTACTCTCTGTCTGTAACAGCAGCACTGCGCTGTCACACAACATGGAGCAGCGCACCCTCCCCCTCTGGTCTTTAGTTGTTGCGCCGTCACGTGGCTCAGCGGCACCAGCCAACAGCCATGCAGGTAGGCTCAGCCTGGCCTGCCCACTCGGCGCTTTCCTTGAGTCAGCCCTCGACCTCAGGAGATTTTGTGTTGAGTGATATTTTTTAAACAAAAATGTTGATTGTGATAATAAGTATTTTGTTGTCACGTACAATGTTTGGTGAAATTCTGTCCTAGGTCTTTTGGATCCTTTGGATCTATGAAGCTTAAATATGAAAACGTATCGGTATCGGTATTGATATCGGCGATACTGGGCCTGTATTTACTTGGTATCGGATCAATACCAAAATTCCCAGTACTGCCCACCTCTACTATACATGGAAACTCTGCACCCACAGCTAAAACTTAAAAAAAAAAAAAAAAGAAAAAAAAAGGGAATGCGACCTAAGAGGCTATTGATTTGTAAAAAAAATGTTGCAGTTATGAAGAAGAAAACCTCAAATAAAAAATACTGGCTGCAGGGATTTTTTTTTTTCAGTCTCTGAAAAAATTACTATATTTTCCATTGTATAAGTTGCACCTGTTAAATAATGCTTCCTGAACAGAAAAAACTTGCATATTAGTCATACTTTTTTCTGATTTGTCAGCTCAGATTTTTGTGCATTGTTGTTTACTTGTTAAAATAAGTCATAAAATGAGCAATCAAATTCACTAATTCACTAAAATTCAATTTTTGGACATTTTTTTTCCAAACTGAGTGCTGTAGTATGACCAGCAGGACCCCACTGATGTGTGCAGTAAATTTTGTGTCACTCCAATGTATAATATTGACACTATTGAAAATTTAAACAATAAAAAATTCTCCAAAGTTTTTTAAAATGACATTTTTCCAAACTGAATGCTGTATTATATCCAGCAGGACACCACTGGTTTAGTGAATTTGGTGACACCACACCTGAATTTATTGAATATTTTTCTGGTGTCACTTTTCGTATTTGCACTTTGTAGATGGTCCCTAAGCTTCCGTTTCTCTGCTGTCTGCTTATTCAGATCAATATTATTTTTTCCAGGTCATAGGATGGTTCATATGGATACAAAATAAGGTTGTAGCTCCTTGTCTACCTTCCTAAGGTTAAAAACTAGTGTTGTTTGTTTTTCTACAATGTTTCTCTTAAGATATATTGAGGCGTTGACCAGAGGGGGAGGTTCCTGTCCTCCATGAGTTTGACAGTTGGACTGTCCTAGTCAGACTCCACACCTGACATTGTCCCCAGAGCGGGACACACCCAGTGGTACCGGGCACTTGACTCCAGAATTGAGAGCTGCTCAGCTCACCTCCTCACGCTGTAGTGAGCCCCGCATTTTTGTGGAGATTGGGTTTCTCATCAAGATTTCCTGCAGTAATTGATTTGTAAACTGAAATCCATAAACTACTAAAACTGAAAAAAACATGTATACAACCCCTATTCAAGTGAAGTTGGGACATTGTGTAAAATGTAAATAAAAACAGAATACAATGATTTGCAAATCCTCTTCAACCTATATTCAACTGAATACACCACAAATACTAGATATTTAATGTTCTAACTGATAGATTTTATTGTTCTTGTGCAAATATTTGCTCATTTTGAAATGAATGCCTGTTGATGAATGCTCAAAGAACACCTGTTTGGAACATTCCACAGGTGAACAGGTTAACTGGAAACAGGTGAGTGTCATGATTGGGTATAAAAGGAGGATCCCCAAAAGGCTCAGCCGTTCACAAGCAAAGATGGGGCGAGGATCACCACTTTAACAACTGTGTGGGAAAAAAAAAATCCAGCAGTTTAAGAACAATGTTTCTCAATCGTGTTCTGTTTTTATTTACATTTTACAAAACGTCCCAATTTCATTGGAATTGGGGTTGTAATTCATGAATGATATTCACATTTTGTGAGACTTGCATTCACGTTTTGTCAGACTCACGTTCACATTTTGGGAGATATTTTTTCAGTATTCACGTTTTGCAATTAACAGTTTGCAGATAATTCACGATTTGCAGATGATTCACATTTTGGGGGTTAACACCCCTATGACTGCTGGGATAGACTCCAGATGCCCCTTACCCTTAATTAGAGTAAATGGTTAAATTTGAGTGAGTGATATGTCGCAGGGGAGTATAATTTGCAATACTCTCGAAAATACAGTGCTTCCAATCATGCAAAACATTTTTTAAGCTTTTATACATTAAGTTTCCACCTTTCAAAACTTGTCTATTTTAAGTTAACATTATATGACGGCATAGTGAGTGACACCTGCAAGTGATTTAAGTGAACTACCTGGCTTCAACAGTTTCACCACTATGCCCTCCATCACACACTTGTCAAACAAGTGAAGATAAGGTTAACAGTCATTTTTATGGACAAAAGCTGTTTGTGTGTTTTGCAACCTAAAAGCATTAGCATGCCGCCAAAAGTCAGAAATTATTTTCACCACATCTTTTTTTTTTTTTTTGTGGTGAGAATACAAGGTTGATGGTTTGCAGTCGAGGGAAGCACGTGGATTAATCAACTGCAGAAAATAAAAAACAGACTGTCCACTTAGAGCATGGCTCCTCAACGTAACAGCTCCAGCTTCCAGGCTGAAGTCCTACACTTCTGCTTGTCGATCAGCTACGTTGCCAAGACGGTAATCTGATCCTTATTGTGTGTAAACTCGGCCAAACTACAGCGATGCCCATTATCGTGCACTAAGCAAGTGCTCAGACGTGTTGCTCCTTGATCACAATGCAGATTTGCGCTGAGCGCACGTTGAGCAATCCATTTTTCAATTTGGTCTCCTGCCTGAGATAAACTAACAGATGTTATTGATTTTTCCTTCCTGTGCAACTGTGAGCCTTGTTTATGCCTGACAGCTAAGGCGTTATACCTGAGTGGCTGAGACGAGTACACGCTATAATTAGCAGGTTTTTTTAATTAGACTAACAATTGGCAGGAGACTTAGTAGGCAGTTACTCTGACATGTTTGACTTTTTCTTGCCTCTTTGTTAAGCTCAGTGACAGATTGGTTTGTGACAGAAGAGGTGTTGCTTTGCGATCGTTGTGCAGCATCAAAGGTGTGTAATGAGTCACTCTTATTTAGATTATTGTGTACGTGCATTATATTCTTTTTTTTATCTTGTTACCACAGCCAACAAGGTAATATAGTTTCATCGGTGTTTGCCTAACAGGACACCTTGAAAAGTAATCAACAGATTTCAATGCCGTTTTGTGAGCAGATAGATAATGTAATGGGAACATAAGTGATCAATTTCGGAAGTGATCTAGAATATATTCTGGAACTGAGAGCAAGTAGAATGTTTGACATAGCAACATTTAACTGAAAAAGCAATGAGAGGCTGTTGATACAATTTGGTGAGCAAATAGATAGTGTCCAGGAAAATGGGGGATTTGAATTTGATCTGGAACATATTTTGGAACTGGAAGACGTTTTAGGCATTTGGAACATTTAATTACAAAAATGTATTGATATTAACATTTTGTGAGCAGATAAATAATGCCCTAGGAAATAATTTCTATATATAGTTTTTACATGTAAGTCAATCCAGAACATATTCTGTATCCATAAGAATGTTAGAAATATAGCAACATTGAACTCAGATGTTATTAATGGTTTTTAATGAAATTTTAAGTGCATACAAATATATTCTTAGGAAACAAGTGTTGATACCAAATGCAACTGAAAGTGGGTATTTTGGCAGTGGGGAATAAATATGTGGCCTCAGAGGAGGTATGCGCTCTATCGTTTTTGTTTTGTTTTTCACAGTGAAGCACTTTGTGAGGCCTGCAGGGTATGCATCCCACTCACTATCAAAGCATCCTCCACACACACAGTTCAACCCCAAAAAGTTCATTTTTCCACTGTTTTTAACTCACAATTTTTGCCGTCCTTTATTTTTAATATTGACTGACTGCTTACTGACTGCAAGAGACCACATGTTCAATTTGTGACATCACCAGCAGTGTAGAAAACACGAATACAAAAACACCTGCAAAAATTACTAATTAATTGACGATTTTACTTTTCCTAGATACACTTTCACATTTTTATTTTATTTGCAATGTCCTGAAGAGTCAGATAAAGTCCTCTCAGCAGAAACCTGGTTGTGTTGCAAGTACTTCCATTGTGTTGTGGAACTTTGCAGCATGTCTGATTTGATGTGTGTTGTGTGAAATTACAGCAAACGCATTATTAAGGGCCCCTTCACACATAGCACGAATAAGTAGGAATCAGGGCAAATCATGGCGAAACAGCCCGAATGAGCGAACGACGAAAACATCGAGCCGATGTCGGGAGGGACACACCGCTGCAACGGTTTCATGCATGTGCACATGCACAGTGTGAGCAGCTGGAGCATGTGGAACCGCATTGCGCAGCTCTTGTGGAAAAAATAAAAACAACAACAAAAACAGGTGGAGCATGTGGAACCACATTGCGCAGCTCTTGTGGAGAAGCAAAAAATACATGGCACCCGCGGTCTTCGAACCTGCAATTTACAAAAGCTCTGATTAACAGACGAAAACTGCACTACCATCACTGTCCTATAACAGGAGCTTAAAATGCCTAAAATCAACAAGGAGATAAACGTATTTTTTAAAAAAGAGAAATTACAGTTGTAGACGAAGAGGAAATCTTTTATTACAGTTAAAAAAAACTCCATAATAACTGACCAAAAAATGTTTCTTACGCCGTGTTTTTGATGATACATGACTGAAAGTGGCGTAGCTGTCGCACTGTTGACTGGCTATGGTCTCTGTGTTTTTAATGTTAAACGTTGTGTGCACTGAGCCGTCATTTGCAGCTGTCAGTGAGTCTCTGGCCAGTGATCAGATGAAAGACTGCTCACTATGCTGTGTGCGCTCAGGCTGGCTGCTCCCCATCTGTACATATATACAGTGAGGAAAATAAGTATTTGAACACGTTGCAGTTTTGCAAGTTCTCCCACTTAGAAATCATGGAGGGGTCTGAAATTTTCATCTTAGGTGCATGTCCACTGTGAGAGACATAATCTAAAAAAATAAAATAAAAAAAAATCCGGAAATCACAATGTATAATTTTTTTAATAATTTATTTGTATGTTACTGCTGCAAATAAGTATTTGAACACCAACCAATCAGCAAGAATTCTGGCTCACACAGACCTGTTAATTTTTCCTTAAGAAGCCCTGCACTTATTCTGCACTCTTTACCTGTATTAATTGCACCTGTTTGAACTTGTTACCTGTATAAAAGACACCTGTTCACACACTCAATCAATCACACTCCAACCTGTCCACCATAGCCAAGACCAAAGAGCTGTCTAAGGACACCACAGACAAAACTGTAGACCTGCACAAGGCTGGGATGGACCACAGGACAACAGGCAAGCAGCTTGGTAGAAGACAACAACTGTTATGATTGTTTATTAGAAAGTGGAAGAAACACAAGATGACTGTCAGTCTCCCTCGGTCTGTGGGGTAAGGATGATTCTGAGAAAGCTCAGAACTACACAGGAGGACCTGGTCAATGACCTGAAGAGAGCTGGGACCACAGTCACAAAGATTACATTAGTAACACATGATGCTGTCATTGTTTAAAATCCTGCAGGGCAGCAAGGTCCCCCTGCTCAAGCCAGCACATGTCCAGGCCCATTTGAAGTTCACCGGTGACCATCTGGATGATCCAGAGGAGGCATGGGAGAGGGTCATGTGGTCAGATGAGACCAGAATAGAGCATGGGGTGGAAACATCATATTCTGGGGGTGCTCTTCTGCAAAGGGGACAGGACGACTGCACCGTATTGAAGGGAGGATGGATGGGGTCATGTATTGCAAGATTTTGGCAAACAACCTCCTTCCCTCAGTAAGAGCATTGAAGATGGGTCATGGCTGGGTCTTCCAGCATGACAATGACCCCAAACACACAACCAGGGCAACTAAGGAGGGGCACCATAAGAAGTATTTCAAGGTCCGAGTGGCCTGGCCAGTCTCCAGACCTGAACTCAATAGAAAATCTTTGGAGGGAGCTGAAACTCCAAACCTGAGAGATTTGGAGAAGATCTGTGTGGAGGAATGGGCCAAAATCCCTGCTGCAGTGTGTGAAAACCTTGTGAAAAACTACAGGAAACATTTGACCTCTGTATTTGCAAACAAAGGCTACTGTACCAAACATTAACATTGATTTTCACAGGTGTTCAAATACATATTTGCAGCAGTAACATACAAATAAATTATTAAAAAATCATCCATCCATCCATCCATTTTCTTCCGCTTTATCCGGAGTCGGGTCGTGGGGGCAGCAGCTCAAGCAAAGCCGCCCAGACCTCCCGAGCCACACACAGCTCCTCCGGGGCAACCCCAAGGCGTTCCCAAGCCAGCCGAGAGATGTAGTCCCTCCAGCGTGTCCTGGGTCTTCCCCGGGGCCTCCTCCCAATGGGACGTGCCCGGAACACCTCTCCAGCGAGGTGTCCAGGGGGTATCCGGAAAAGATGCCCGAGCCACCTTAGCTGACTCCTTTCGACGTGGAGGAGCAGTGGCTCCACTCTGAGCTCCTCCCGAGTGACCGAGCTCCTCACCCTGTCTCTAAAGGAGTGCCCAGCCACCCTGCAGAGGAAACTCATCTCGGCCGCCTGTACTCGCGATCTCGTTCTTTCGGTCATGAGCCAAATCTCATGACCATAGGTGAGGATCGGAACGTAGATCGATCGGTAAATCGAGAGCTTTGCCCCCCTACTCAGCTCTCTCTTCACCACGACGGTCCGATACAGCGACCGCATCACTGCAGATGCTGCACCGATCCGTCTATCAATCTCATAATGATATAAAATCATACATTGTGATTTACGGATTTTTTTTAGATTACGTCTCACAGTGGACATGCACCTAAGATGAAAATTTCAGACCCCTCCATGATTTCTAAGAGGGAGAACTTGCAAAATCGCAGGGTGTTCAAATACTTATTTTCCTCACTGTATCAGCATGTCATGCAAGTCTGTCCCTTCCCACATGCCACATGTTTTGGGGGGGGGCGGGGGGGCGCAAAAAACATGCACCCACATGTTGTGGGGAGAGAGGAGGGGGCACAACACACACACAGCACGTGTTGAGGGGGGAGCCGACACTGGCACACCACGTGTGTTGCTTGGCAACTCCACAGTCGTGGGGGCACCTCTCTGTCTTTCGGACTCTGGTGTCCGCAAATAGTTGTAGGGACAGATGTACGAGGTGTTAGAGGCAGCTCTGATTTTTCACAACTGGCATGCAATTCCTCCTTTGTGTGCTCATCGGCTTCAGTCGTGTTACGTGTGAAGAGGCCAAGAGCAATCGGAAAATACTGGCATCCGCCAAGGGTTTACGAGGACTCAAAATAACAGCTATATGATTCACATCATAACCTAGACTCTGCCTGGATCCGGATTCCACAACACAATGCAATAATTGCATACTCATCCAGAATGTTCCGACTGATCAAGATGTTGCAATGTGATATTTAAGTCACAAGCTGAATAGAATAGAAATGAATAGAACAGAATAGAATAGAGCCTTGATTGTCATTGTACATATACATACATACATACATATACAATGACATTTGTCCTTTGCCTTTAAGCCATCCTAGTTACAGTTAAATGCATTCCAACCTCTAGGAGCAGTGGGCAGCCACAGTCCAGCACACTGAAACAAAATAATGTCTTCCTGATCTTGGATTTACATCTTGATGTCTTATCCGTGAAGTAGTTTTGACATCATCCTTAAAAGTCTACAAAGTGAAATCCTGATCCAGAATCCGGATCCAGATCACTTCCAAAATTTAATGGAGTCTTCCAAGGCCTAACACCAATGTGTGGTACTTAACAGATTTCGTTAAGTAGTTTTGACGTAGTCCTCAAAATCCAAAAAAATGAAGCATACATATTGAAATCCGGATTTGGATCACCTCCAAAATTTAATGGAGTCTTCCCAGGGCTAACACCAATGTGTGTTGCAAATTTGGCGAGAATCCATGAAGTAGTTTTGATGTAATCCCTAAAATCTTACGATATATAATGTGAAATCATGATTCAGAATCCGGATTTAATTCAGTTCTCTCAAAATCCATGCAGTAGTTTTGACATAATGCTGCTAACAGACAGATAGACAAATACACTCAACAAAAATATAAACGCAACACTTTTGGTTTTGCTCCCATTTTGTATGAGATGAACTCAAAGATCTAAAACTTTTTCCACATACACAATATCACCATTTCCCTCAAATATTGTTCACAAACCAGTCTAAATCTGTGATAGTGAGCACTTCTCCTTTGCTGAGATAATCCATCCCACCTCACAGGTGTGCCATATCAAGATGCTGATTAGACACCATGATTAATGCACAAGTGTGCCTTAGACTGTCCAAAATAAAAAGCCACTCTGAAAAGTGCAGTTTTATCACACAGCACAATGCCACAGATGTCGCAAGATTTGAGGGAGCGTGCAATTGGCATGCTGACAGCAGGAATGTCAACCAGAGCTGTTGCTCGTGTATTGAATGTTCATTTCTCTACCATAAGCCGTCTCCAAAGGCGTTTCAGAGAATTTAGCAGTACATCCAACCAGCCTCACAACCGCGACCACGTGTAACCACACCAGCCCAGGACCTCCACATCCAGCATGTTCACCTCCAAGATCGTCTGAGACCAGCCACTCGGACAGCTGCTGAAACAATCGGTTTGCATAACCAAAGAATTTCTGCACAAACTGTCAGAAACCATCTCAGGGAAGCTCATCTGCATGCTCTTCGTACTCATCGGGGTCTCGACCTGACTCCAGTTCGTCGTCGTAACCGACTTGAGTGGGCAAATGCTCACATTCGCTGGCGTTTGGCACGTTGGAGAGGTGTTCTCTTCACGGATGAATCCCAGTTCACACTGTCCAGGGCAGATGACAGACAGCGTGTGTGGCGTCGTGTGGGTGAGCGGTTTTCTGATATCAGTGTCGTGGATCGAGTGGCCCATGGTGGCGGTGGGGTTATGGTATGGTCAGGCGTCTGTTATGGACGAAGAACACAGGTGCATTTTATTGATGGCATTTTGAATGCACAGAGATACCGTGACGAGATCCGAGGCCCATTGTTGTGCCATACATCCAAGAATATCACCTCATGTTGCAGCAGGATAATGCACGGCCCCATGTTGCAAGGATCTGTACACAATTCTTGGAAGCTGAAAATGTCCCAGTTCTTGCATGGCCGGCATACTCACCGGACATGTCTCCCATTGAGCATGTTTGGGATGCTCTGGACCGGCGTATACGACAGCGTGTACCAGTTCCTGCCAGTATCCAGCAACTTCGTACAGCCATTGAAGAGGAGTGGACCAACATTCCACAGGCCACAATTGACAACCTGATCAACTCTATGCGAAAGAGATGTGTTGCACTGCATGAGGCCAATGGTGGTCACACCAGATACTGACTGGTATCCTCCCCAATAAAACAAAACTGCACCTTTCAGAGTGGGTGGACAGTCTAAGGCACACCTGTGCACTAATCATGGTGTCTAATCAGCATCTTGATATGGCACACCTGTGAGGTGGGATGGATTATCTCAGCAAAGGAGAAGTGCTCACTATCACAGATTTAGACTGGTTGTGAACATATTTGAGGGAAATGGTGATATTGGTATTGTGGAAAAGTTTTAGATCTTTGAGTTCATCTCATACAAAATGGGAGCAAAACCAAAGTGTTGCATTTATATTTTTGTTGAGTGTATAAACGCCAATGATTTTATGTCCTTGAAGGACGTAAAAAAAAAATTGTTCCATGTACTGTTGATTATATTTGTATTCCTCAGATTTGCAAGCTGTTTGTAATATTTGCAAGGTTTATTGATGGAACATCCTGTTGTTGCATTGATGCACTTGTTTGTTTTGTTTGTTTGTTTTTTTCTTTTTTGCATTGTAATGCCAATGTTTTCATTTTGAAGTGCAGTTGCCCTTATTGGTTACTGTAATGAAGACCACTTCTCACTCTCATAGATATGAATCACAAACACTTTGAAATCTTGTCCATACCGTAAAAAACTTAAGAAGGTCTGGGAGGGTGTCTGTAGTAAATTGAAATATTACATCATTGTGCGACAGTCTGTTTTATACCACAGCTATGTTTTCAACATGTTTAAAAAATTAGGCTTTGAATACTTCGTACACGTGATTTCTTAGTTTTGTTTTTTTTAATTTTTAATAAATTTGAAAAAAAGTCAAAACTTTTTCATGTCACTTTGGGGTGTTGTGAGTTGAATTTAAGGGGGAAAAAAGGAATTTACTCCATTTTGGAATAAGGCTATAACATAAAATGTGGAAAAAGTGAAGCACTGTTCTATGGTTTCTTTGCATAAAATCTGGACCACACACAAACCCTTTAGCCATTTCTCTAAACTTCAATTCACCTGTAACAGGCATGAGTTTAACACAAGACAAGCTTCTAGTTCTATTTTTGTTTTGCCTCTGCCATAATGCTTTAAAAAACACATTTATATATCGATCCATCTTATATTGGAATCAGTTGCCTCCAGATGTGAGGTTAATACGAAATCATATAGTTTTCAGGGGCAAATCTCAAGAAATGTATACTCAATAAGATAGTTCTCCTAATGTAGTGAATGCAGTGCTTCTGTTTGTTTTGTGAAGAAATAGCTGTTACTTGTGTATGTTCTGTGAATTGTACAGTTGGTGCATATGAGTTGTATAAATTGTAATACTTTGATGTAATTGTAATACTTTTATTTGAGAATGGACCCCAGGAAGAATAGTCTCTACTTTGGTAAAGACTAATGGGGATCCTTAAATAAAATGAAATGAAATATATGAATCTCACACCATAACTTTTGGATTATGCTAGTTATGGGTCAAAGTGATTCCAGAAAGGGCAAGAGGGGCAGGTTTTCTTTGCAACCACCCACTGGCACCAGGGATTTCACTGATTAACTGATTCCATCTGCTCAAAGTGATGTTAATCAGTGACATCACCTGGTGCAATGGGTGGTTACAAAGAAACCTGCACCCTCTTGGCCCTTTCGGAATCAGTTTGACACCCTAACTAGCATAATCCAAAAGTTTCTGGTGTGACATTCATATATTCATTTCATTTTATTTAAGGATCCCCATCCAAATCAGTTTGCCACCTTGCTAGTACAAGCATTATCCAACACCTTCCACAAACTAAAAGTAAGTCCCTTCAGCTGCTCCCTTGTTTGCACTATGGGTTGCCACAGCAAATCCAAGGTGGATCTGCATGTTGAATTGGTACAAGTTTTACCCTGGATGCCCTTCCTAACGTAACTCCACATTACATGGAGAAATGTGGCAGAGGTGCGACTTGAACGGGGAACCTTCTGCACTGAAATCAAGTGCATTAACCACTTGGCCATCACCCCTGCAACACCTTCCAGAAACTAAAATGTATTAATTGCGATAAGTATGACAGAAACATTAGTATCTTCTTGGCATTGAGGCATGAGGAATCCTGCCTTTAAAACCAAGGCCACTGGGGTCTGAAACTCTCGACCAGAGTGTCATAAATGTACCTCCAATTAACTCCTTCAACAACAGCTTGGAATGGAGTTACGTACTGGATATGTCATAAGCAGAACAAGAGTCTAGAGAAGAGACTCTCTATTATTTCTGTTTAATCATAACATATCATTTGTGTGAAGTTTGACATATGCTTCAACTGTTCTCGTGGAAGCCAGCATTACCCATCTAAAAATTGTAAAAAAAAAAAAAAAAAAGACATGCCCCCAAGACAAAGAGAATTTTCAGTACTTGTGATCATCCACCCAGAAAGTACAATTTTAATCACACCAAAACAGTAAAGGCTTCTATGTCAACCGTCACTTCCCCGGCGCATCAGACTCAATGTGATTGCGGCCCTCCCCCCAACCCCCCTTCAGCATTTTTTACAGCTTCCATGTTCAGCAGCTGGTTATTATTGTTGAAACCATTGCACCCTAATGATGAGAGCATGCAGATATACCCTCACATGCATGCTGTCACAAACCATTTAATTGAACTTGAGAAAATGGGAGCTGGCATTATTTTTCCCAATGTGTGCTCTTCCTCTCCACATATAGACACACAGATGCATCTCTTACACCATGATTACATCTTGATGATCAGACCTTATAGCCACAGGTTTTCTGTGCGCTGGTCACAGTTGTGGTGTTAAAAAGTTCAGGAGATTAGCTGTTTGTTTGTTTCAACACCCCCCCCCCCCCCCATTGTAAACTCTGAAATTTAAATTCCTTTAATATCTTAATTTTATTTTAATGTCTTGTGGATTTATTTTTATAAAAATGACGATTAATATGAGGTATTGAATTTCTTGGCTGGACTCAAGATACAGACAGTACATGATGCTGACAGATTTGTGTTAACCCTCTGGGATCCGAGGGGATTTTTTGGACAGTTCACTTGCCTGGCATAAATGTTTTATTATTGCTGTTAACAGCTCTCCCTGTATCCGGGTGAGTTTCTCAGCATGAAACATGAATGGCAGCGCTTTGTCCCCTCAACAACATCCAAAATTAAGGATGGGCAGAAGTGAACCTCACCGGGTCTTCTTCTTCTGTTGAGTTCATTGGGGGTTTGCAAACCAAGACCGTGCATTACTGCTATCAACTGTTTGTGTATGGTGCATCAATGGAGACTGATGTCCTCACTGGGTCATAGTAAACAGAAACCTTTTCAAGAACTAAATAAATAACTGTATAAACCAGGTACCAATATTTTTAATATACGGTTCTGTTCTGTAACATAAAAAAATGATAGTGTCTGGTTTCATATTTTGTTCCGAGCAAAATACCAAAAGTTTCTGGTTTTCATTTTTCATTCCACAAACCGGTTCAAAGCCTTTCTTTTTAGCCAGACAGTTCAAATGTTCTCAGAGTTACTTGTCATCATAAAGTCATAGAATCGCATTAACCCTCAAGAGTCATTTGACGTACATGCGCATCAAAAGTAACATGACCAAATTCAGCGGTCCTCCCATCAAGTTCTCCACATTTTCAGTTTCCGTTTGAATGTTTGCTGAAAGTGGAGACTTCAACCTATATACCAGATGTTAAATTTTGTTGATCGGCCCACGAAAACCTGAATAATTAGTAAATTTCACCAGGTTTTTTTTCATGAATTATGTTAACGTGTGAAGCACTGCGCCGTGTGATTGCTTCGACCAGCACGCGCGTGTGTGTGTTTGTGTGTGTGTGTGTGTGAGCAAGAGGTTTTCTCACTTTTTTTTTTTTTTCTCTCTCTGCTCATAACAATTACAATCTCAAACAAAACCATGATTTTCCCTTTGGCTTTGGTGGAAACGAAAACCCCAGCCATTTGGTGCAAAACGCACAGCCAATGTATGTGCGAAGTGCCGCTCCGTATGTTCGATGTGTCCAGTGGGCGCGCGAACATCAGAGATTCTCAGTCTGTGTTCTCTCTGATTGGTACAATTAGTCTCAAACAAAACCATGATTTTCCTTTTGGATTTACTGTTGGTGGAAAAGAAAACCCCAGCTGTTTGGTGCAAAATGCACAACCAATGTGCAAAGTGCCACTCTGTCACTGTGTCCAGCACGCGAGCTTGAACGAGAAATTGTCTTACTCTTTCTTCTCTCTGCTCGTAACGATGACAGTCTCAAACAAAACCATGACTTTCCACTGTGCTTTTCCACCAAATGACAAATACAGTCTTCACAGACCCAAGTATTTGTATGTGGATGTGTGCTGCCTTCATGCACGCGTGAATGACTGTCTGCCTGACACCTCTGTTTGCCTCTTTTAACATCTCTGGCTGGTGTGAAAAAAAGTCTTAGTTTTTCATTAGTGTAAACAGTATGACATCAACAATAAAACCACCGACCCCACGTGGGGGGTCAGTCAGAGAAGAGGGAAAAAAGCCTCCAAGGGCCCAGTGCTGCCTCTGGTGGACAGCATGAGGAAGTGTCAGGCCTGTTTGAATGAATGAATGAAAGAGTTTATTCAGCACAATTCAACAACAACAAAAAAACCTCATAACAAAACAACTTTACAAAGATCCCGTGTGGCCGAAAGGGTGAGGGCAGAAGCAAAGATTATACATAACCACCCCTTATACAAAAAAAAGAGAAATATATACAAGCATGCACACATAAACACAATTTAATAAATACATATCTACACAATCATATATATATATATATATATATACAGTGGGGAAAATAAGTAGGTCTGTCATTTTTATCATAGGTACACTTAAACTGTGAGAGACAGAATCTAAAAAAAAAAGAAAAAAATCCAGTAAATCACATTGTATGATTTTTAAATAATTAATTTGCATTTTATTGCATAAAATAAGTATTTGACCCCCTAGAAAAACACAGCTTAACAATTGGCACAAACATTTGTCTGCCATTACAGAGGTCAGACGTTTCTTGTAGTTCTTGACCAAGTTTTCACACACTGCAGCAGGGATTTTGGTCCACTCCTCCATACAGATCTTCTCCAAATATTTCAGGTTTGGAGTTTCAACTCCCTCCATAGATTTCTATTGAGTTCAGGTCTGGAGACTGGCCAGGCCGCTCCAGGACCTTGAAATGCTTCTTATGGAGCCCCTCCTTAGTTGCGCTGGCTGTGTGTTTGGGTTCATTGTCATGCTGGAAGACCCAGCCATGACCCATCTTCAATGCTCTTACTGATGGAAGGAGGTTGTTTGCCAAAATCTTGCAATACATGATCCCATCCATCCTCCCTTCAATATGGTGCAGTCATCCTGTCCCCTTTGCAGAAGAGCACCTCCAGAGTATGATGTTTCCACCCCCATGCTTCACAGTTGGGATGGTTTTCTTGGGGCTGTTCTCGTCCTCTAAACGTGGTAAGTGGAGTTGATTCCAAAAAGCTCTATTTTGGTCTCATCTGACCACATGACCTTCTCCCATGCCTCCTCTGGATCATCCAGATGGTCACTGGTGAACTTCAAATGGGCCTGGACATGTGCTGGCTTGAGCAGAGGGACCTTGCTGCCCTGTAGGATTTTAAACCATAACAGCATCATGTGTTACTAATGTAATCTTTGACTGTGGTCCCAGCTCTCTTCAGGTCATTGACCAGGTCCTCCTGTATAGTTCTGAGCTTTCTCAGAATCATCCTTTCATCTCATCATCCTTTACACAATGATGTTGGTTTTAATGCAGTGCAACCTGAAGGATCGAAGGTCACGGGCATTCAATGCTGGTTTTCGGCCTTGCTGCTTACGTGTAGAAAGTTCTCCATATTCTCTGAATCTTCTGATTATATTATGGACTGTAGATGATGGAATACCTAAATTCCTTGCAATTGAATGTTGAAAAATATTGTTCTTAAACTGTTGGACTGTTTTTTTCATGCAGTTGTTCACAAAGTGGTGATCCTCGCCCCATCTTTGCTTGTGAACGGCTGAGCCTTTTGGGCATGCTCCTGTTTCCAAACAGGTTTTCTTTGCGTATTCATCAACTTTCCCAGTCTTTTGTTGCCCCGTCCCAACTTTTTTGAAATGTGTTGCAAGCATCCATTTCAAAATGAGCAAACACTTGCACAAAAACAATAAAGTTTATCAGTTTGAACATTAAATATCTTGTCTTTGTGGTGTATTCAATTGAATATAGGTTGACGAGGATTTGCAAATCATTGTATTCTGTTTTTATTTACATTTTACACAACGTCCCAACTTCATTGGAATTGGGGTTGTACTGTGTTCCTCTCAGATAATATCTCCTCTTCCCCCTCCTCCACAGGGAAGTCATAGGTCACTGCCAGCTGCAGAACAATAGCTCCAGAACTGGTCGGGATTCATTGTCTTGTTCAAGGACATTTTCCAACAGCAAGACTGGGGCTTCGCTACTTGCCAGAGCAAGCAGAAAGCCCACACATGTCCCACAAAGCCAAGCCATTATCTTGAGTCTCACCTGCCTTTCAGGTGCTTAGCCACCCATGTCAGTGAGCATGTTGCTGCATCACCACAGTGCTGACTCCGTGCCCAGGGCTCCTATAAAGAGCAGCAAAAAGAGTCCAGAGTAGGTCTACTGGGAAGCAACAGGAAACTGGAGCAGTGGTGGGACACATATGGTTATAGCATGGTTGTTGGAGTAGGACCGGATGATAGATGGAAAAAGAGGGTGATTCCCTTGGACCTGTGTGTGTGTGTGTGTGTGTGTGTGTGTGCGTATACAGCAGACCGCAAGGCAGAGGAGAGAAAAGGAGTTTAGAGCACAGAAATACTAAAGCGGCACAGTTTTACCTAAACTCATTATTCAGATTAATTTCCCATGTGCTAACTGATCACAATCAAATAGTTCTGTTAGCTTATATATTAACCCTCTGGGGCCGACGCCGTCGTATATGATGGCTAAGACCAAGCTTTACTAAATTATAAATAACTTTTGAATGATATGAGATAGAAACTTACTTTTTTGTTGCTGAAAAGTTGATTCCGCTGACTTTCGAGCCAGCCATCGGCCATCTTTTGTACTCCTCATAGAAGCTGTGTGATGATGTGCGCAATGTGAGTGTCCAATCGGAATTGGTTCACCGTCACATGGTTTTCCAAAATCCAATCGTAGGGCAGACTTCCCTCACGTGAAAAGGCAAAGATCGTTTTCAGGAGTGATATGTTACTAGTTGGCCCATTTGAATAGACCCCTGGGTGCTCCAATGAGTACATACTATTAGTACATACTCAGTGCGCCCTGCGCCATTATGCACAGCGAGTGAAAGCAGGAGCATACAGAGAGCCTCTGATGACAATCTCACGTGTTCAGACAAAGAGTGTGTAACTATCAGGATTGTTCTACTAGTTTGCATGTGAATGTTACTGGATAACTCTTTTGCTTTCTCTACGTAAATCACTGTTTACCATATCAATGGACAACAAAACGCATAGACCATTTTGTATATATTGTTCAAAATGTGCATTTGTGTTTATTGTTTGAACCTTTTTGTTGTGCAGACTTTCACACAAGACCTCAAATTACCTTTTATAAAGTGTCAAAACAGTTGTTTATTATAGTTTGCTGTGTTTTGAATAAATTTGTGTGGAAAATTATTTTTCACTTTATTTTTTCCTTGCCACTTTTGATTGTAAACCTTTATTACACTTATAAAACACAACAAAAATGTATATATTCTGAAAGCACAGGTTGTCCTGAAAAAAAAGAGACATAAAACTTGATTGTGGGATGCAGGGAGAGCTGTTAACAGCAATAATAAAACATTTATGCCAGGCGAGTGAACTGTCCAAAAAATGCCCTCGGACCCCAGAGGGTTAACCAGAAGATGCATTGCCACATCTCTGCTGTGGTAATAGTGTTAGCAACCAATCAATCTTTTATCTCCATGAGATATGATGTCATAATTTAAATTATTCTATTTTCATTTAAATTGCACCAAATCACAACAACGTTGCCTCAAGGCACTTCATACAAATAAGGTCTAACATTACCAACCCCTAGAATAAGCACACAGGCGACAGTGATAAGGAAAAACTTCCTCTGATGATATGAGGAAGAAACCTCAAGCAGACCAGACTCAAAGGGGTGACCCTCTGCTTGGGCCATGCTACGACACAATTTACAAAACAATTCACAAAACGAATATATAGGAAATGTTGCCATGCACAGGACAGGAGGGTTATAGAAACAGACACCACATGCATCTCTGGATGGAGCCGCACCTCAAACAGAGAGAAAAAACAGAATAAGGCATCGGAAAGACAACAAATACAGTATAATTTGTCAGCATTAAGCAACAAAAGAAATACTAAGGTGATTGCTGGCCACTAGCCCTAAGCTTCACTAAAAGACCAAGAATTTAGATAAAGTTGAGGCCGCGGCACGCTCCGTTTCATAAAGGGTGAATCTTGAATGAGGTCAAACGAAAACCTTTGCCATGTTGAACAAGTTAAAGAAATCATAAGAAAAAGACAGATTTGAATCACCACCAAAATTTTCTCAGCTGTTGTATGACATGAGCACCATGTCCCCACATAATATGCATACTAACACATTTTAGGCAGATTTTAGGCTTCACAAACTGATAATGCCAATCACATAACTTTCACCCTTCTGTGGGATTTAGCTAACGTAACAATGCTTTTAATCAATTTAAGCATGTCAACAAGTTTCAAAGCTATGTTTAGTATTTTATTATCAACTAACGTTTGTGTTTAATTCTGAGGCAGTGCTACACAATTAATTGTATTTTAATTGTCACCGTGATATGAGCTTTCTCAGTGAATACATCAAAATGAAAATGAAAAATCATTTTATTTGCAAAGGCAATGATGTAATGTGGCAAGATTTGACCCTGAAGTGCTGACATTCAATGTTTTTACATTGAGTAGAGGGGGCAGCTTGTAGAAGGAGTTCAACATTTGTGTTTTTGGCCAAACTCTGCCATATTCAGAAGACTGAAGATCCATCCTAACCCAGTTACCATCAGTGAAACTGAGGTGGACATTGTGGACTACTACAAGTACCTGGGTGTCCACATAGACAACAAATTGGACTGGACTGTAAACACAGACGCTGTGTATAAGAAAGGTCAGAGCCGATTGTACTTCCTCTGGAGGCTTAGCTCTTTCAATGTCTGCAGGAATATGTTGCAGATGTTTTTCCACTCAGTGGTTTCCAGCATCATCTTCTACACTGTTGCTGTGTGCTGGGGTAGCAGGCTGAAGGCAGCTGGCACGAATAGCCTCAACAAGCTCATCAGGAGAGCTGGCTCTGTCCTGGGGGATGAGCTAGAGTCTGTGGTGGAGGTGTCAGAGAGGAGGATGCTGAGGAAACTGTTATGCATCCAGGACAGCACTTCCCACCCCCTGCATGCCACACTGATGTCCTATCAGAACACCTTCAGCCACAGACTAAGACCACGAAGATGCACCACAGAACGCCACAGAAGGGCTTTCCTACCTGTGTCAGACTGTATAATTCCTCTCTCCTCTGCAGGATGAATACATACAGTTAGTTATTCAGTTACTCAGTTATGTTAATATTGTTGAACATCTTGTGCAAATGTCATAAAAAACATTGTTCACTGTTTACTTGTCACTGTTTCATACTCTGGCAAAATAATTTCCTTCAGCATAAATAAAGTTTATGTTATTCTTATCAGGTAAAATGAAACAACCACATATTCCATTGATTCATCATTGTTTTTTTCATTTAGAACTCTTGTGATCACAGTATTGAACAGTGATATCCCACATCGCAGGTTTTCTTCACATCGTACAGGCCTAATCTGGAACAGAAATTGCCCCCATAAGCTTAGGGTGTATTTGCTTTCTATGAACACAATGTGAA
Organism: Thalassophryne amazonica; assembly: GCF_902500255.1. Taxonomy (NCBI): domain Eukaryota; kingdom Metazoa; phylum Chordata; class Actinopteri; order Batrachoidiformes; family Batrachoididae; genus Thalassophryne; species Thalassophryne amazonica. The sequence continues at coordinate 75,450,654 of NC_047103.1, read as the reverse complement.
GTACACAATAAAAGCTGCACATTGGCATGGTCTGGAAACACACGACCTGACCACTGGGGCCAACGAGGCTGGTCCTGGGAAATGGTGTCCTCTAGAAGCAGCATTAAACACATTTTTGCTGCCTTGCCATTATTGTCTTTGTGGTGTGATGCAATATTCTTGCAAGGAGGAATGCAACCTACACAGGGGCACTACATCCATAGTTTAAATATGTTGAACTTTATGCAAACGCAATGATCTTTGCATTCAATTAATGTCCAGTAGGGTGGTGACTGTGCTTACAATGGAGGAGACGTCAATGCTAATAGCATGCCTTTTTAGAATTTCACAAGTATGCATCAATAAAGGTTTACCGTCAAGATGAAAGAAAACAACAGAAACCAATTGTTCATGTAAATACCATCTCTACAATTCTATTGGTTCCCTCAATGTGTATCTTTGGACCACCTGTTCTACGGGGTGCATTGCAAGGGTGCACATTTGAATGCAAATTTTAAAAATTAAGCATCACATTAAATACAGTATTATTGGAATGGGACGCATTTGTTTTTTGCTTGTGTGAGAGGTGCTCAAACCACCAAACCACCTGTTTTGGCAAAAAAAAAAAGGTGAGGCCAACAGACAACTGGACAAAAGCTTGACAATGGAAAGAGACGAGAGATTAATCCATTCTATTTCACATAGCAATTTTCTTTCCTTCTTTTTTGAGGAGTGGCAGATATTTGTCAGTCTGTTTATTGACTAGCCCCTCCCATGTCTGTCATTTATACAGAGATTTCTTTTCCCATGCAAATCAGCCACAAATACTACAGACAACTACTTTACTCCAGTTTCCTGTATACATCTAATCCTGTCTGAATGTGGCTATAGTCTAATCCAGTTTGTTCAAGTGAGAAAGAAAAAAAAAAAAAAATACATTCTTTTGACAGTGCATAGTGATTATGGAAGTTCCTGTCATTCTCTCTTTGAAAACAATGGTGACTCCAGTTTAGCATCTTCCACATAGTGCATTCACATGTTAGCAGTATCATTTTTGGGATCACGTGTGTTGTATTTTTGAATAACAGAACCATTTACCACTATGCTGACAATTCACTGAGCCATAACACACTGTAGAAGTGGAACCGGACTTCCTGACTGGGAGTCATGCACCACCTATTGGTAGCATTTTCTTTCTGCCTTTATTTGAAACCACTGACTCAGATGCACCAGATATGGAGGCCAGCTGCAAATATACACACTACCTAAGCAACTTCAGCACAGATATATGCAAATTGCCTTAAAGCAGGTGTGTGTGTGTGTGTGTGTGTGTGTGTGTGTGTGTGTGTGTGTGTGTGTGTGTGTGTGTGTGTGTGTGTGTGTGTGTGTGTGTGTGTGTGTGTGTGGTTGGGGGGGGGGGGCACTTTGAAGAATGGAGAGTTTGTGGGGAAAAAAGGTTTGAGGGGTAGATGATTGAAAACAGGGAAAGAAGAGGGGTTAAGCACCTGGGTGACAAGCTCTCAGTTTTGAGAGTGACAACTTGATGGATGAAGGAGGAGGGATGAAGAAGAGGAGCTGAAGGGATAGAAAAGCATCTGTGATTGCAACATAGCTTTGACTGAGTACAGGGAAGCTTGAAAGGTCAACAGATTTTTTTTTTTTTTTTTTAACGTCTGCTCCGATGTGACTTGTCTGCACTAGTCACTCACCCTTCTCACCTTCCATGAACACAACAGTCATAAAAGAGAAAAACACCAGCTGAGAAAAGTCTGCAGCCTGTGTACTTCTCATGGTTCACTGAGTGCAGTTACTCGGAACTAAAGAGACAGCGGGTTGCGAGCTGACTGCGCTAAACATTGCTCCTCCTGACAAAAGAGGAGGCAGAGTGTCTTAGCCTCAACTAGATCCTTTGTTCCTCCCTGTTGTTTTATCCAGCTCGACCCTGCAGCCAGAAAGCCAGGAGGATAGCAAGATTATGTTTGGCCAATTTGAGGCCAATTGCTAGTTTTACTGAGTATCAGATGAGAGAAGAGAGGGGGTGGGCGTGTCACAGAGATGTCAATGTCAGTGATTATGAGGGGGTTGGACGGGCGAGGAGACACAAGACGAACACTCGTCTTTGCTGGTTCTCAGCTTGAACATGGCAGGCACAATTTCCCCCATGTGCGTTTGGCCCGGCTGTTGAGAGGTTCAAAGTGGGTGTTCTGAGTCCTCAGCCATGCCTGTGGGCCTCTTGTGAAAGTGCGCTGCTGCTGTGTCAGTGTGTGAAAATGAATGTAGGCTCAACAGAAGCAGCTGAACTGTGCAAAAGCTAAAACTGAGTCAAACACTGAACTTTATGCAATAATTTATTTTATTAACCTCCACCATCAACAACTTATTGTTGTCTGGCTGTGTCTTCATTTTTAATTGTATTTTTTATGCCACTAATGATATGCAGTGGTTGTTGTAAAGCACTTTCAATTTTACTTGAAAGGGGTGGATTACAGCGTTGTCGTGTAGTAATTAGTTCCATCTATCCAAAGACATTGCGATACGGCAATAATTTTTATTGGGACTTTTTTCAACATCAATTTCTACAAGCTGTGATTTCATTGTTCCCCAACCCTGGTCCTCAGGCTCCTGCGCATTTTCTGTCTCTCTCTGTTCTGCCACAGCTGAATAGTTCATTCAGGTGTCTATCTCTTGATTGGTTGAACACACCTGAATGAGTTGATCAGCTTGTGGCAGAGCAGAGAGAGATGGTAAATGTGCAGGTGAGGGGAGCCTGAAACCACCTCGCGACTTGCACAAATTTGATCCCTGCACTGCTGCACAATTCATTGTGCCAGTGGGTCCTGCTTTGTCTTGCTGGAAGCTGCGCTTTGTCGTGTTTGATGTCAGGTTATGTAAAATAATCATTTCATAAACAGATGACACATTTGATCTCAGAACTTGGCTCCCACAGTCACGGAGAAATTATCTGCAGTTGCAGCTTCTCTTGTGCACAATGTGCAGTGGAGAATGCATTTGGAATCATCTCAAAGGTAATTATTTTTAACCCTCTAGAGTCTTGGCTATTTTGGGGCTTTTTTGACTACTTTTGGTTTTACCTTCATAACTTACCTTAAAAAACTGTTTACCTGGCCTTGTCTGGTGTAATTTTTTCAGCACAACCTCACCTGTGTGACAGTTTTTTTTTTTTTTTTTTTTTTTTTTTATTCTGACATACTGCATTAAAACAGTTACAGTAAATTCACCCCAAAACTAAAATTCAAATCAGAAAAAGTTTTTTTTTTCTTTTACTGTGAAAACCAGAAATGTGTAACAAACCATTTTTATAACTTAGAATGTAAATGGTAAATAGTAAATGCATGGTAACTGCATTTATATAGCGCTTTTCCATCTGCATCAGACGCTCACAGCGCTTTACAATTATGCCTCACATTCACCCCGATGTCAGGGTGCTGCCATACAAGGCGCTCACTACACACTGGGAGCAACTAGGGGATTAAAGGCCTTGCCCAAGGGCCCTTAGTGATTTTCCAGTCAGGCGGGGATTTGAACCCATGATCTTCTGGACTCAAGCCCAACACCTTAACCACTAGACCATCACCTCCCCTTGAATGTAAATATAAATGGTAAATTAAAAAAAAAAAAAAAAAAAAAATATATATATATATATATATATATATATATATATATACACAAATGTAGCATAAAGTTATATACAACGATTCGCATTAAAATGCAGGGAATGCTTCAGGCGTTTTTTTTGGCTATTTACATGCAATAAGATGCCACACAGATCATATTTGTGCCACTCAGAAAAAACAATTCCTGTCTAATGCACATCAGAAACCCAATATATTCCAGCTCAATATCCATGTATATTTTTCCCTAATTCCTTGTTTTTGTAACATTTTTATTGGTGTTGGTCCAGACTGTCCTCACTGTGTTAGTGACAAAAAATAAATCAATAAATAAATAAATAGTTAAAGGTGTTTTGGACTTTGGGGTGGAAGTCTCTGCCTGAACTCATGTGTTTTCTGCCCATGGAGCCTGCTCTGTGCTCCAGGAGTCGGTGCTGGACCAGAGCTGGACCAGTCCTGGAGAATCTGTCGAGATCTGTGCGCAGAGATTGGTGAATCCACTTGTTCTTGTTTGTCCAGAACAATAAAGTCCACTTCATCATCAGACTGATCATGCTCTGGTTCAGACTCTGATGATGCACTCCGCACTTCGATCATCTTCATGCAGTTCAAAAAAGAAGAGAGCCTTGATGTGCTGTTCCAGATTTTTTTTTTGACACACAAATAAATAAAATAACTACACCACACACTAACCACAAACACTAAAATGCTCCACCACACACACTCCAAACACGGCAAATATCAGACCACTTTCAAAACAGATCTGTTTTTCCCTCCGCACGAAACCACAATTTTCTTCTCTCAGAAACCAAATTATGTGGATTGGGGATCATTGTTTATTTGGTAATATATTTTACACCAGTGATAAAGAAAAATTTGTGTATTCATGTTTCTTTCCAGCCCTCACGTTCCTGCAGTCATGAAGAAATCAGTCTTTTTTCCTGCGGCTGTCTGCAAAACACACAGCGAATATGAGAATATTATCCTCCCCCCCCCCCCCCCCCCCCCCCCCCCCCCCAAAAAAAAAAAAAAAAATTGCGTAAATTACACCATGTGACACAAGTTTTGTTCCTGGCTTCTAAGTGTTATATTTCAACTGCTTATGTCTAAAGTCTATGGAAAAATGACTACATTCAGCACAAACTTTGATTTTATTTTTTTTTTACATTCTAGAAAGTTCTAAAAGTTTCTTGAAATTTCTAGATAATTCTGGAAACTTCTAGAAAATTCTGGACAGTTCTAGCAGTTAAAGAATATTCTAGAAGACTACTCAGTAGTAGTGAAGGTGAATCGAGAATATTCTTGAAAACAGACAAATTTCAAAATATCATTGTCCTGATGACAGAAGCAAAGTTTCTGTGGAATAACAGCTATTTTCTATTTATTTAAGATATAACAGGTTAGAAAAACACACTGTGTACCCAGGAACAAAACAAAAATAAAAATTTGTTACATAGTGTTATTAAACATAAGTCAGGTTATACTTGTCCTATCAACAAAATTTAAAATGTGGTGTGGAGCTTGAATTCCTTGAATTCCACACATTTAACACACAGTCAGACACTCAGAGTGGAGAAGATTGTGTGCCACGTCTGCTTAATTAGGTCATGTGACTTTTGACGCAAGGGCGCCATTCGACTCCAGTGGGTTAATATTTATATTGTAATAGATTGGTAAAACAGTTGCATTGTCATTCCTTCTTATGTGTTAGGTAATGTATCTGTAAAATTATGTTTATTATACTGTAGATGTAACATCTCATTCAGATGTGCTGCACTGAGGCAATGAGACACATTGACTCGCAGTGACACACAGTGTTTTCAAATAGGTTGTGCAATGTTCATGTCTAGTTCACAAAATTAATGTGTGCCAGGCGTTTTTAACATTTCAAAATTTTTTGCACACCTGCACACAGTTGCGCACAGCTCACACAGTTTACAACAGTTTACAACTAGTTTACTCACATTCCAGTTTGTGGGATCAAATTCATGCGTCAACGCACCTTGAGGATGTGAGTTGGATGTGCAGTGCAAAGATTCATTAAATTTTCTGAATTTTTAAAAAATGTTTTAAATGCCACCCCCATCAAATTTTTAACTTTGGAATTTTCTGTCTACTGAACACTGTCTTCTTCATGTCTGTTTTTCATCATGAAGTCATCTGCTTCCACATTTTCAGGTTGTCAGCAGGTCATCATTTCCTCCCTGCCCTAATTTGCATAAACACTTCTCATTCACACCTGCGTTGTATTTGCCATCATGGACTCATGTTATGCCACACATGCTTCCAGCTCTGCACCACAGTCTCATGTTTCTGTTCCTCCACAGTTGGTCTTATCTTAGTATTTTGTTTTTTTTTTAGATTTGTTTACGAGGTCTGTCAATAAAGTAACGGTCCTTTTTATTTTTTTCAAAAACTATATAGATTTCATTCATATGTTTTTACGTCAGACATGCTTGAACCCTCGCGCGCATGCGTGAGTTTTTCCACGCCTGTCGGTGACATCATTCGCCTGTGAGCACGCCTTGGGAAGGAGTGGTCCCACCCCCTCGTCGGATTTTCATTGTCTGGAAATGGCGGAATGAAAAGGACTTTTTTCCATCAGAATTTTTTCAGAAGCTGTTAGAGACTGGCACCTGGAAACCATTCGAAAAATTTATCTGGCTTTCGGTGAAAATTTTACGGGCTACACAGAGAATAAGGTCTGTTAGTACAGCTTTAAGGACCCCTTTAAGGACGCTCGGCGCGCCATACTCCGAGCTGTGACGACGCGGCACAAGCCACCGGACCATTTCTAAACGGATGGCTCTGTGGATACGAGACCGTCGTGTGCTCTTTCTCTGGTTATCACAAGAGCTGGACATCAGCCATTTTCCGGCAGATTTCACTTTTAACAAGAGATTTTGTCATGGAAAGCCGCGCGTAGGCTTCGCACATCACGACCGATTCGCTTTGGAAGCGAGACAAAGTAACACCTCCGTTTCGGCGTGTCAGAGGACAAGTTTGAAAAAATTCTGATGGAAAAAAAAGTCCTTTTCATTCCGCCATTTCCATACAATGAAAATCCGACGAGGGGGCGGGACCACTCCTTCCCAAGGCGTGCTCACAGGCGAATGACGTCACCGACAGGCGTGGAAAAACTCACTCATGCGCACGAGGGTTCAAGCATGTCTGACGTAAAAACATATGAATGAAATCCATATAGTTTTTGAAAAAAATAAAAAGGACCGTTACTTTGACAGACCTTGTAGTTTTCACACAAAATTATTGGTGTTGGCATTATGTATTCCTGCTCTCCATCCTCAGAACTTATACTTACATTATAACCATTTGTATAACACAGCTGCTCTTTTACCATCATCCATATTTGGGTTCTGATCCCCAATAATGCTGACAAGAAGCATATGTTTTAACCTGTGTTGACAGGCCAGTTTGGTTATTCAAAAGCTTTTCAGATGATTGCCATGAAATGTGATAGAATAATAAAGCTTACCGAGTAGAAGAACCCATTATGTAATTGTGGTGACCCTGGACTGGATCTGGATTTTGAATCTGTTTTTAAAGTGAAGGTGTTTGGGTCCACAGATCCCGTCTATTTCATGACCATTACAGAAGACACCCACTCCCACTTCTGGATGGAGCCGAACCTCGGACAGAGACAGAGAGAGGAAAAAACAAAACAAAACCAGGCAGCAGAAAGACAACAAATACAGTATAATTTGTCAGCATTAAGCAACAAGAAAAACAGAAGAAATACTAGGGTGATCGCCGGCCACTAGCCCTAAGCTTCACTAAAAGACCCAGACTTTAGATTAAGTTGAAGCTGCGGCACACTCTTTACTAATAAAATGAATTTAAAAGGGTAGGAAGCACAGTATCATACTATGCCAGTATGTTAGACATATGAAAGGGAAAATAAGTGTGTCTTAAAACCCGGTCACACGTCACTTAACTAAGGGCAATGAAGCCCAAATCAAACAAGAAATCTGTGTAGTGTGTATTATTTTGGTGGAGTATTTAGCGTGTGGTGGTATTTATTTATTTTTATAAAAAGAGGTGTTCGAACCAGACAGTGAGGATTCTGATGATGAAGTAGATGATACCTCTTTTGTTCTGGACGAGGAACCAGAGCAGGTGGAACCACCGACGTGCGCACAGATCTCCACAGTGGGTTGGATCACTTGCTTCTGTTTGCAGCTGAGCTCTGTCCCAGCGCAAAGTCCTGGAACGCAGAGATGAAGACACACACTGCTCCAGCTGTGGCTCTAAGTGTGTTTTGATTAAAGCGTCAAGATCAACGTTAGCTTCGGTTTAGTTTTGTTCCTCTTTTGTGGGTGATTCTTTAACTACGGGCACTATTGGCCTTGTAAATGTAATTTCCACCACACCATTGCCTTACAATATAAAGCGCCTTGGGGCAACTGCTTGTTGTGATTTGGCACTATATACATGTGCTCTGATGTTACTGTTTATCTCCATAGAAACTACCCACACAACCTTTCATACAAACTTTTTAAAGGGACATTATTGTTGTGGTGGAAATTACGGCAATAGTGTGGGACAACTATATTTCGTTTAAAAAAAATCACAACAGTTGTATGACATTGAATACCCCAATTATGTTTTGATTATTTTATTCAGAGATATTTTAAAACATTAGAAAAAACGTTTGTTTACTACTCATTTTTATCATTGAAGATCATAAGTCTGGGTGTGGGACAAGCACAAAACGGCAATATTTGCATATAATGATGCTGAAAAAAGATGAAAAAGTCATCATAGACTACTAGGACAAATTTCTTAAAACACTTTCATTAAGATAACTATAAAAGTGTGAAATTTCCCCTTTTTTCTTTTTTTCATAAAATATGATCAAGGGACATAAGTGCCCATAGTCTAAGAATCACCCTTGTCCCTTTTTCCGCGCTTGATTCGCAGGCTGTTCGGTGATAAAGCTCGTTTGTCCACCTTTTCTCAGTGATTTGTGACTTTTTTTACTTTTTTCCATTGTTCAGGAATCGTCGTACGCCATGTGACTGGGCCTTTAAGCATGGACTTGAAAGTCTCCACAGAATCTGTTTTATTGATGCAGTGAGATCATTCCACAAAGGATCTGGATCTGTTACAGTCAAACACACTCTATACTGAGCTACAAACATGCAGTAACTTTTATGACTGGTGCAGAATGTTTGGTGCTCTTCGAGTCCTTTATCATATTTCTAAGTGTTCCATGAAGTGCAGAGATTTGTACTTAAAATATAAATAGCTTTGTGCCCCAGATACATCTACTGACCACTCAACCACCCACAGAACAGACTACACAACTGTTTGTGTGTCTTTTTGGAGCTAATAGCCCATTATAATAATGATTGAATGAATGCCAGAAATTAATTTTATTGCAGTTAATACAAATTTACTCAGATAAAATTATGCCAAAATGCCAAAAATCATCTGCCTGTTGCCACATGTACATAAGGGCTGGATTGTCATTCCTACACTTATATTATTATATTTAATAAAAAATAATAAACGCACACAGGAGACAATCGCTGCTGCTGCCGCCTCGGCTGCCGCCGCCACTGCCACTGCTGTGTTCAAGTACCGTCGGAAATTACACAACTTTTTTTGTTGTTTCAAATTCAGCAGTTGCTTGTGGCAAAATTAATTAATTGTGACAGTACATGAATGCAGCAGCGTTCAGAAACGGCTTCTGTACTGTATGAAAACATTCAGCTGGTCGAATGAAGTCAAACTAAATGCTAAATGTTACAGAAACTAAGCAAACTATAAAGTCAAGAATGATAGCAAAATGAAATGCGGACGAACTGGTTTTCGGTGTCATTCATTCAAATTTTTCAACAGTTTAAAAATCCTGATGAAGCGCCAACTGCAGGAACGAAGCTGCATGAAGGTTAACGATGCCAACATAACTCAACGAATGTTCAGATTTTTTGTTTTTTTCCATAACCTCCATCTTCTTGGGGGGGCTTCACCCCCCCAGACATGCAACTGCGCTCCTCTTAACTCTCCACCATTTTAAGCATTTTTCTTTATTTGCCTCTCACATGCCTAGGAAGTCCTCACTATCTCATTTATGTCCTTCACACTTTATTTTCAGCAGATGCTTGTGGGAAGCATTAGCATGCCCAAAAAACAAGCTTGGTGTAGGCTTCAAGGATTTTCTGAAGACCTGCTCCTGGAAAGGATGGCTGCATGCTTGAAGTTCAGGAGTGAAATGGTGGTGATTTTCTTCTTGGCTCTCAGTTCGCTCAGGCTGAAGAGCTTTCCATCTCTACCTGATAAAATCAAGCAGATGCTTATGATCACAATATCAATATTTTGGCTGAGATCATTCAGAAAATAAGAGTACTGGCACAGCAACATGCAAAGTGTGAACAACATTCTGACCTCTGTCTTGATGGTGTGGTGCAGATGAATTTTGGTGTGTCTGTCTATTTCTTACCGAGGAGTTCATGTAAACTGAGCACAAAGTGGACACTGGGTGCAAAGGAGTCACGTTTATTGTCTTTATTAGTCAAGGGTGTGTTGTATGCCACACATAAATTCAACCAATCAACGTCTCCTGTCATTCCATGTAATCCACTGTGCATATTACATCTTATGTCAAATTCATAAACCCAGTGTTATTTAAATGTGCAATATCTAGCTTTGTGTATGTTTCAACAACAAATGCAACTTATTTTGAACCAGTTTGACTGAAAAATGTGTCAGATTCAGTCTGTTTTGTTTTGTTAAAACTCTGTAATTCAAAAGGATATAAGTTTCATAGGCAATTAAAATTACTCATCTGAAATATCAGGCCTAAATATTTTTTGATCCTACAATCCCGTGGTGTGATATGAAGACGTGCTCTGTTCTTGAATGATTGAGGGTGCATCCCTTCAAATACATCTTTGATTAGACCTTGTACTGTATTTGATTGAGTTTATTAGACCTTTGATTGGACCCTGTATTGACAACTTACAGACGTGGGGGAAATTTGATGATTGATTAACAAACGTAGACAGACAGTAATGCAGAAACATGTGCTTATACACTAAATGTCGCTTTGAGAAGCAAGCAGTGTTTTTTGTGTAACGTGGTTTTGCCACTGTGGTATCAGTGTCACAGTAAAAGCTGTGGAAATGTAGATTTTAAGTAACGCCAGCAGATGGAAGGTTGCTTAGAATGTGTTGTGCTGCTTAAAAGCTCAGTATTTGATAATGCTTAGTGATTGTACTGACATGAAACAAGAATCAGAATTTGTTAAATCTGTTTGTTTCTGGTGACAGGTCCACTGTGCTGATTAACCCTCTGGAGTCGTTTGACGTGGATCCGCATCAAAAGTCACATGACCAAATTTAGCTTTCCTCCCACCAAATTCCCCACGCTTTCAGTTTCAGTTTGAATGTTTGTTGAAAGTGTAGACTTCAGCCTTTAAACCAGTTTTTAAATTTTGTTGATCGACTCAGTAAAACTTGAATAATGATTAATAAAGTTCGGAAGGTTTTTGCTGCTTTATTATGGTAATGTGTGTGGAGAGGGAGAGAAGTCCATTCGCAAGCATCTTGGAGGAGCGCACAAACGGACTTTCCTCTCCTCTTGCGGCAGTTTCAAGGTGAAAGACACATGACTGTCCCTTTGATTTGGTGTTAAACACACGCTCTAAACCAAACCAAAACTGATCATAAACCCACTCTTTTCTGATTCATTATGAAAATGTATGTGGATTCTCCCTTTGTGCACTCCTCTAACACGCGCACGAACGGACCTGTCTCCCTCTTTCCTCTTGTCTGCCTGCAGCTGTTTCAAGGTGAAAGAAACCATGACTGTCCCTTTATGATTTAGTGTTAAATGCACATTCTAAACCAAACTAAAAGTGATCATAAACCCACATATTTGATTGTGGAGATGCTGCATTCACCGCGCGCATGCAAAGTTTTTCCACATTCCTCAGCTGTGGCCATGGGAAAAAAAAACATTCTCCTTTATCACTGGTTGAAAAACACATAACGTAAACTAATCAAAACCACCAATTCCATGTGGATTGTTGGTGGACCGCACGGTTCTTGAGGGGGAAAAAATCAACAAAAAACAAGCCACCAGAGACAAACGATGCCTCCAAGTGGCCAGCAGCAGGAATGGCAAAGTATCAGGCGATTCCAAAGCCAATCAATACTAGTCAGAAAAGTCTTGCTTTGGGCAGGAATTGTTTAACTGAGTGGGCCAAATATAATTTGTGTGGCATGTTAACTTGATCTCTGCTCTCTTCCACAGCATGTCTTTTCCTGATTCTCTCCCCTCAGCCCCAACCAGTCCCAGCAGAAGACTGCCCCTCCCTGAGCCTGGTTCTGCTGGAGGTTTCTTCCTGTTAAAAGGGAGTTTTTCCTTCCCACTGTCACTAAGTGCTTGCTCACAGGGGGTCGTTTTGACTGTTGGGGTTTTTCTGTAATTATTGTATGGCTTTTGCCTTACAATATAAAGCACCTTGGGGCAACTGTTTGTTGTGATTTGGCGCTATATAAATAAAATTGATTTGATTTGTTATTGCATGTAAATTGCTGTACAAAAAACACCTGAAGCATGTCTGCATTTTAATGCAAATAGAAGTATATAACTTTGTTTTTGCTACATTTTTACACATTTTTGAAATTTCTATTTGCATTCTGTTATAAAAATGGTTCATTAAAGATGTTTGTGGTTTTCACAGTAAAAGAAAAAAAACTTTTTTCATATTCAAATTTCATGTTTTTACATGAATTTAGGTTCCAGGCAGGGGTGGTGGCCAAGTGGCAGGGGTGGTGGCCAAGTGGTTAATCCGCTTGGTTTCAGTTCGGAAGGTTCTGGGTTCAAATACCACCCCTGCCACATTTCTCCATGTAATGTGGAGTTGCGTCAGGAAGGGCATCCGGCGTAAAACCTGTGCCAAATCAACATGCAGATGCACCTTGGATTTGCTGTGGCAACCCCGAGTGCAAACAAGGGAGCAGCCAAAGGGACTTACATGAATTTAGGTTCCAACTTCCATGTGTTAATAAAGAATACCAGAATGGAAGAAAAACTGTAAAGTCACACAGGTGAGGTTGTGCTGAAAAAAATGACACCAAACAAGGCAACGTAAACAGTTTTTTTAAGTTGAATTATGAAGGTAAAACCAAAAGTATTCAAAAATCGCCCAAGTATATCCCCGACTCCAGAGGGTTAAATTTCTTTCAGGCAAATATTGACTTTGCTGCTCCAGTGATGTTTGGTGGTTGATGCCAACCCCTGACCTCATCTGCACAATTTCCCCTCAGGCATCAATGAGGAATCATTACCTTCATTATCATTTAAAGCAGGATACAGGTGCGCCTCCTGCCTCCAAGCCTGTGCACAGGCTTGACACCGTCGCGCTCTCTTTTAAGTGAGCTATTATAATGGTAAACACCTCGCTGTTCATGTCAGGTGTGCGCTCCACTTCTTAAAGCCCGGGTACGTCTGCTCTTTATAACAACACAAAGCACCGTCTGCACCATATGCTGTATTTTTAATTCAACAAGGGCGTTTGGGAAGCTTGTAGCGTGTCACGCCAGCGGCTCAGAGTGGCGTTCCCCTGGCGCTGACAGGCAAATCAAACGTAAAATGGAGCACCAGAGCGAGCACGCGTTGATACAGAACAGATGTTAGCAGGAGTGTTGACTTTTTGTTCGGCCCTTATCTTTGACGCCGCCATCCTCCCATAATGTGAGTGACAGAAGAGGGAAGAGAGAGAAGAGGAGATGGGTGGGAGAGAGGGAAAAATGGAAGCGGAAGCGGAAAAAGCTCCTTTTGGTGCTGTTGACAGAACTTAGTGGAAGATGTGTTGGCAGGCGGGTTGTTCGATGGTTGAAAAAAGTGGGACAACCACGCAGCTGTGTCGTAGCGTTAGGGGACTACTGAGATTGGTGTCAGTGTATTTCATTGTCAGGGAGAAGAATGGGGGCAAAACACTTGAGACGTTGTGATGTACAGAGCGGGGTGGGGGAGAAGGATTGGGGTGAGGCAGAAAAACCTGGAAGTTAAAGACAAGCAGACTGTGGAGCAGCTGGTTTTCATTACCTGATGAAGTGCGGCGAAGAAAAAAGCGGCGGGGTCTTATGCGGGTAAACAGCAGAGAAGTGCTGCCTGCTTCCGTCGTACGGTGACCTTGTCATTTGAACTAGCGAAAGGAGAAAACATTTCCCATGATTCAGCTGATAGTGTGGACATGGCAGTGCTGACGGCTTTAATATCAACTTGACAGTTTTGCTTGCCACCACAAAAAAAAAAAAAAAAACCCTGCCCTTTTCAGTTGGACAACATCTGCTGTTATTTGCAAAAAAATTATGACTCAGTGTTATTTCATCCCAACAAGGTGATAAATCAACCTGGTCTCACGGCAAGTCGTGATTCAGCAGCACATAATATACTTTAATCTATTGGTTTGTGATATTGTGCCGAAAAGCACCTCATTTTCATCACGGCAGCACAAATTCATTCTGATTCATTTCATGATGGCTCCGTGAAATTAAAAGTGAAGCGTAGGGGTCGGATGGTTATGGTTAGGGTCGGGGGTAGGAGTAGGGGTTAGGAATAGTGAGTTAAAAAAACCATGTCACGAATATTAAAATATTGTCACAGGAGCACAAAAAAAAAACAACGTGAGACTGGGCTGGATAAACAGGGTGATAAATTCTGCAGTGAAGTGACTGTGGGGCCAGATCCTTTGGATGATCGCTGTTTTTATTGTGATGTTATCTTCAGAGGTGACGCATTTGTGTGAGTCACACAATAGAGATCACAATGGAATGTGACCAAAGTTGATTCTCTTCACAGTAGTTCGAGGATTTCTCCCCATTTCTGTAACTGTTCACCCAGATCAGTGTATGTAAATGGGGAAAGTGTTGCCAGACTGTCGATGTGATAGCTGGTTGCAGTATTTGTGGTGCACGCTGAAGTACCCAGAATCGGGGTGAATGTGAGCCATTATTGTAAAGCGTTTTTGAGTGTATGATGCAGATGAAAAAGCGCTATATGAATGCAGTTCATTTACCATAGGTAACATGAAGGATGGAATGCTTGATTTATACCACATGTCCCTGATATACCTGAAAATCAAACACTGAAGTAAACCAGAAAGACTCACTTCAGATCTCATCCTTGGATGTAATAGTCTGGTGAAGTCAGGGAACATGTGCAAGTGCTTTACCCTGGGCCCTGGATGGCAACCACCCAGGCAGACAACCCATCCACCCACCTCTTCAAAGTAGCCATCCGTTTGCTCAGCTGGGTGTATTCCCTTGTCCTTCTCCAGGTGCTGGGGTTCTCAACACTGAAGCAGGTGTGTGCTGCATCATCCCCAAACAAATGTGCCACATGTACAAAATATGTGTAGCCTGATGTCCCCGAAAAATGTAAATGATAATTCTCACCTGAGTCTCCCTCAGCAGCCATTCCTTTGACAGTCATTCCAGCAGTATCCAAGGACCCTCTGTAGAGACCTGGGGTCGCATTTATCAACCGTTCGTATATACAGATTTGTGCTTAAACTGTGCATATAAACATTTCTATACAAAGTATGGATTTGTCAACTGTTACTTGTGAATGTCTGTAAATAGCCACACAACTCTTACCATGTGTACACACAGTGGGAGAACAGGAAAACTGCAACTGGAAAAGTATTGCTGCTGTAACAACATGAAACCCTCATCCACATACTTTATTTCCTTACATTAATAATAATTACACAATTAGTAAACAAAATGGGTAGCTTCATTGGTGTCAAACCTACAAAAGTCCAAGTCCAAGTCTTAAGTCTTGAAGGGCAAGCTCAAGTCTTTTGTCACAAGTCAAGTCACAAGTCTCTGGCCACCTGGTGTGTCCCCAACACCCCTATTCCACAGGATGCCATTCTACTACAATCGCCCACGATCCAAAACAGTGCAAAAAGTAAGTAAGGTTTATTTATATAGCACCTTTCAAGATAGAAATTACAAAGTGCTTCACATAAGAACAGAGAAATTAAAAACAGCAGAAACATAAATCCATAAAAACTAGGTAAAAGCCAGCCTATACAAAAGGGTCTTTAGCTTCACTTTAAATGTTTCAACAGAGTCCACGGAGCGTAGGTCCAAAGGCAGTGCATTCCACATTTTAGGTGCCACCACCTTGAAAGCACAGTCTCCCCTGGTCTTCAGTCTTGTCCTAGGCACAACCAATAGGCCCAGGTCCGAAGACCTCAGAGACCTACTTGTCACATATGGATGTAATAGCTCGGTGATATAAGATGGCATTTGACCATGCAGAGCTCTAAAAGTCAGTACCAGAATTTTGAAATGGATGGGGAGCCAGTGCAAGGAGGAGAGGATTGGGGTTATATGTGACCTCTTTGATGACCTCGTCAGCAGCCTCGCAGCCGCATTCTGAACCGTTTGTAAGCAGTCCAAAGAGGACTCCCTAAGGCTAAAAAATAGAGAGTTACAGTAATCCAGACGTGATGACACAAATGCATGAATGATCATCTCCGCCCGAGACACAATGCTGCGCAGATGGGCAATATTGCGCAAATGGAAAAAACAAGACTGTGCCAGGCGGGTAACATACGCGTCAAAATTGAGGGAGTGATCGAACATAACACCCAAGTTCCTCACTGCTGAACGAACAAAAGGGGCCAGAGAACCAAGATTCCCAACCACAGTGGGAACAAACTCGTCAGGGGCAC
Organism: Thalassophryne amazonica; assembly: GCF_902500255.1. Taxonomy (NCBI): domain Eukaryota; kingdom Metazoa; phylum Chordata; class Actinopteri; order Batrachoidiformes; family Batrachoididae; genus Thalassophryne; species Thalassophryne amazonica. The sequence continues at coordinate 75,434,325 of NC_047103.1, read as the reverse complement.
AAACAAGGACCTCAGTCTTTGCTATATTTAAGGACAAATAGTTGGCTGCCATCCAGTCACCAATAACCTCAACACAGTTCTGAAGAGCAGATACCCTAGAGACCGTTTGAGGAGTGAATGAGATGTACAGCTGGATGTCATCCGCATAACAGTGGTAGGAGACATCTTTAAAACTACTCAAGACATGACCAAGTGGGAGCAAATATAGAGCAAACAATATAGGTCCCAGAACAGAACCCTGAGGCACACCACAGGATAACATGGCAGAGGAGGACATACATTTACCAGCAGCAACAGCGAAAGTCCTGTGTGAAAGATGAGACAAAAACCAGTCCAGAGCAGACCCAGAAATGCCCACCCAAGTCCTTAGTCTCTCAACTAAGACTCCATGATCCACCGTGTCAAAAGCTGCAGAGAGATCCAAAAGGACAAGCACAGAATATTCACCTGCATCTCTGCGCATTAAAATATAATTTGAAACTCTGAGAAGGGCAGTTTCTGTAGAGTGCAAGTGGCGGAACCCAGACTGGAATTTATCAAGAATATTATGTTCAGCTAAAACCTCATTAAGCTGTTTGGCCACCACTTTCTCTAAGACTTTGGAACTAAAAGGCAACTTTGAAATTGGTCTAAAATTTTGAAGGAGTGACAGATCAGCATTAGGCTTTTTTAAAAGAGGGTGAATAACTGCCTGTTTAAAATACTGAGGGACATAGCCGGAAAGCAGTAATCTGCTTATTATCAATAAGACAACCGGGCCAATAGAATGGAAGACCTTTTTAAAAAAGGAGGTAGGGACGATATCAAGTGGGCAGGAGGAAGGTTTCAATCTGACCACCAGACCAGTGAGCTCTTTCAGTGATATAGGTTTAAAACTATCCAGAACTGATGGCCGGGTAAGATAGGGGACAGGAGAATAAAGAGAGGGATTGATATTTGCCCTGATATCACGAATTTTGCTGATAAAAAAGGACAAAAAATTCAGTCTTCATTTGACTGAATGATAGCAGCAGGAGATGCAGGTGTAACAATGTCTCTGATTGTGTCAAAATTTTTGGATTCCGTCGGCTGTTAGAAATTAAAGTGGAAAAATAAGCAGCCCTCGCATCTTTCACCATATTATTAAAAGAGATTAAAAGCTCCTTTAAATGAAGGAGGTGGACCTGGAGCTTTGTAGATTTCCACAACCGCTCCACTTTCCGACATGATCTCTTAGCACTACGAATACTGTCATTCATCCAGGGGGAGGAGTTATTCAGAGGGGCGTGTCTGGTTTTAAAAGGAGCCACTCTGTCCAAAATTGAGAGACAATGATGATTAAAAGAATTAACTAAAATATCAACATCATCTGAACTAAACAACTCATCAAGGTTAAAAGCAGCAGAAAATACATCTGCAGTAAATGATTAAAAATGCGAGAGCAGATCACAGGAGGACAGACAGACAATCCGGATTAAGAGACTAATTAAAAAGAATACAAACATGATCAGAAATAAAAATATCCTCAGAATAAATAGACTCAATATTAAGACCCAGAGTAAAAACAAGATCTAAAACATGACCTTTGCTGTGTGTGGGGCCAGACATGTGTTGGATCAAATTGAAAGATTCCATCAGACTGATGAATTTAGCAGCAGATTTATCTGAAGCATCATCAACATGGAAATTAAAATCACCAACAATTAAAAGTCTGGATAGCTTGAGAGTTGTAGATAAAAAGTCACTAAACTCCTTGAGGAAGGAAGTGCATTGACCAGGTGGACGATATATTAAACACAAATAAAAAGGATTAGTTCTCCCAACTTTAAAATCAGTGATTCAAAAGATGGAAACGATTCTGAACTCACACGTCGACACACAAAGCTGGTCCTACAGACTGCAGCAAGTCCGCCACCCACGTCCACACAAACGCGGCGAGCTGAAGAATCAGAATTTTTGGGACAGAGTTCAATGAGGGGGGCGAGGTTCCATTTCCCTCTGCCAGGTTTCAGTTAGAAACAAAAATTCCAGGTCCATGGAGCGAATATAATCATTCAAATGAAAGTCTTGTTAGCAACGGAGCGTGCATTTAACAGCGCCATCCTGAGAGGAGCTGCAGCTGGATTCTCCACAGCAGACTGCCGGGGTACGGCACACAGGACCCGCGGAGACGAACCACTTCGCCTGCGGGTTTCATACGCCAGCGGGGGGGGGGGCACCACAGCCACGGGAAAATCAGGAACACCTGACGGAGACAGCAGGGCTGCCGGTGATGATCCAGCGAGGGAGATGGGCCGTACATCCACACGTCCGGAGAAAGCAAGTTGATCAAACGGGATTGACGACATTTTCCCACAACTCTGCATTTCCAGAACAGCCTCAGCTTCATCTGCACACCGGCTCTTTTCCCCCGCCTTCGTCTGCATCCGCGGGAGCTCCTGTAGCGCCGACTGGCGCTAGCACCACCGGCTAACGGCACAAATGGAGGCCACCGAAAGAGCTCATCACCAAAAGAAGACGAGAATGAAGCCCCATACTTCTCCTTAGAAGCTCGGATATTGAGCAGAGCCTGACGGTCATACACCCAGCGAGCAGCAAGACCATCGTAGACCAGCAGGATGACAATCAACAACACACACACAACAGGTACACGGACAGCAGCGACAGCGAGGCCAAACACAGGCGCCATCTTGATCACCCTTAAAAAAAAAAAAAGGATTAAATGGCTTAATCCAGCTTGCCCCCTAAAGGTCTGGTTTATAAAGTGCAAACCTGGCAAATGGGTCTCAAACATTGAGTCTGAGTCTTTGACATTAAGTTGCAAATCAAGTCTGAAGTCACTGTTTATGTGCCTTAAGTGCAACTCAAGTCCAAGTCTCAAACTAGAGTCTAAATTAGTGAATGTGTTTACTGAATGTGTAGAAATAAAGTGTGTGCATTAAAATGGCCAGTCAAGAGTGGCAGATGAAGATCACAGTGGGAAGCTGCAGCACACAGCTGCCCAACAGACTGCCCCCAAACACCTGACCGCAAAACTATTTGAACCCTATAATGTGCTACTTAAAGCCCAATATGATGTGCGTGCATGTACTGAGCTGGTGAAGTGCATTATCAATCAATCAATCAATCAATTTTTTTTAATATAGCGCCAAATCACAACAAACAGTTGCCCCAAGGCGCTTTATATTGTAAGCAAGGCCATACATAATTATGTAAAACCCCAAACGGTCAAAACGACCCCTGTGAGCAAGCACTTGGCTACAGTGGGAAGGAAAAACTCCCTTTTAACAGGAAGAAACCTCCAGCAGAACCAGCTCAGGGAGGGGCAGTCTTCTGCTGGGACTGGTTGGGGCTGAGGGAGAGAACCAGGAAAAAGACATGCTGTGGAGGGGGAGCAGAGATCGATCACTAATGATTAAATGCAGAGTGGTGCATACAGAGCAAAAGGAGAAAGAAACAGTGCATCATGGGAACCCCCCAGCAGTCTACGTCGTATAGCAGCATAACTAAGGGATGGTTCAGGGTCACCTGATCCCAGCCCTAACTATAAGCTTTAGCAAAAAGGAAAGTTTTAAGCCTAATCTTAAAAGTAGAGAGGGTGTCTGTCTCCCTGATCTGAATTGGGAGCTGGTTCCACAGGAGAGGAGCCTGAAAGCTGAAGGCTCTGCCTCCCATTCTACTCTTACAAACCCTAGGAACTACAGTAAGCCTGCAGTCTGAGAGCGAAGCGCTCTATTGGGGTGATATGGTACTACGAGGTCCCTAAGAAGATGGGACCTGATTATTCAAACCTTATAAGTAAGAAGAAGAATTTTAAATTCTATTCTAGAATTAACAGGAAGCAATGAAGAGAGGCCAATATGGGTGAGATATGCTCTCTCCTTCTAGTCCCCGTCAGTACTCTAGCTGCAGCATTTTGAATTAACTGAAGGCTTTTTAGGGAACTTTTAGGACAACCTGATAATAATGAATTACATAGTCCAGCCTAGAGGAAATAATGCATGAATTAGTTTTTCAGCATCACTCTGAGACAAGACCTTTCTGATTTTAGAGATATTGCGTAAATGCAAAAAAGCAGTCCTACATATTTGTTTAATATGCGCTTTGAATGACATATCCTGATCAAAAATGACTCCAAGATTCTCACAGTATTACTAGAGGTCAGGGTAATGCCATCCAGAGTAAGGATCTGGTTAGACACCATGTTTCTAAGATTTGTGGGGCCAAGTACAATAACTTCAGGTTTATGAGTTTAAAGCAGGAAATTAGAGGTCATCCATGTCTTTATGTCTGTAAGACAATCCTGCAGTTTAGCTAATTGGTGTGTGTCCTCTGGCTTCATGGATAGATAAAGCTGGGTATCATCTGCGTAACAATGAAAATTTAAGCAATACCGTCTAATAATACTGCCTAAGGGAAGCATGTATAAAGTGAATAAAATTGGTCCTAGCACAGAACCTTGTGGAACTCCATAATTAACCTTAGTCTGTGAAGAAGATTCCCCATTTACATGAACAAATTAATACCTATGGCATGCTCTAATCTCTGTAATAAAATTTTATGGTCAACAGTATCAAAAGCAGCACTGAGGTCTAACAGAACAAGCACAGAGATGAGTCCACTGTCCGAGGCCATAAGAAGATCATTTGTAACCTTCACTAATGCTGTTTCTGTACTATGATGAATCTAAAACCTGACTGAAACTCTTCAAATAGACCATTCCTCTGCAGATGATCAGTTAGCTGTTTTACAACTACCCTTTCAAGAATTTTTGAGAGAAAAGGAAGGTTGGAGATTGGCCTATAATTAGCTAAGATAGCTGGGTCAAGTGATGGCTTTTTAAGTAATGGTTTAATTACTGCCACCTTAAAGCCTGTGGTACATAGCCAACTAACAAAGACAGATTGATCATATTTAAGATCGAAGCATTAAATAATGGTAGGGCTTCCTTGAGCAGCCTGGTAGGAATGGGGTCTAATAAACATGTTGATGGTTTGGATGAAGTAACTAATGAAAATAACTCAAAAAGGGTGTGACATGTGAGGCCCAACCCCAAGTAGCCAGCGGAAAGAGAGGCGCGATGCAGGGCGCAGGCCACACACACCGGCCCCACCGGGCCCCGCAGCCCATCCCCAGACCCAGCGGAGGTGCCAGGGAAACCACGAGACGGGGGGGGGGCAGTCCCGGAGGAGCACCGGAAGCCCAGGGGAAGAACAAATCAACACGGGGACAGGGGGCCAGGCAAACGGAGATGGACGAGCCACCCCGCCCAGCGGTCCCCAAACCAGGGAAGGTGTGAGATGAGACCCAGGAGCGGCAGAGGCAGCCGAGTAACCAGAGGGAGACATGCGGGCCCCACAAACCCAGAGGGAGAGGCAGGGGCATGGAGGGCCACCTATTATCCGAGCCCTGGGAAGCGACACCACCCCCTGCCCAGGCACCGGACCCCAGCCCACCAACGGCAGAGCGGACAGACCCAGCGTGAAAAGGAATGATGGCCGCCCAGTTACTCCAGCTGTCACCAACACCCCCACCCCCAAATAGGACCAGAAGCCCCGAGGCACAGCACCAGGGCCCCCACAGGCAGGCCGTCCAGCCCCTCCCCCCAAGGCACAAAGGCGCACCCATGCCTCGCAAGGGAGGAGCCGGAAGCACCTGACCCAACCCCCCCGGTTGGGTCAGGGGGGGGTTGCTTTGATAACCGTTAATCCACTAACTGAAAAGTTAACTTTTATAAAGCTAAACTGATAAACCCCTATAAAATGTAGCTGAAGTTACAGCTAAACAATAACTTTTAGTATTGACTCCAGTACATTGGCAGCTACTTGTACTTCTGAATAAATTCAAAGGCAATCACAAACAACAATGAGCCAGTGCTTCTGTTTGAGATCAGCCTTCTCTCAGCAAAAGAGACCTGGTGACCAGAGAGAAAGGAAGGGAAGGGAAAAAAGATTATTTTCACAGCCTCATCCAATCTGTGGTTGGTCAGTTTATTTGTACAACACACAAGTTACTGTAACATGTGTGTTAGTTTTTACAAATAAATCTGTATTTGTAAATATGTCATATTTTTCATTTATAAAAAAAGGCAATTTGAAAACTAAAAATTCCAAGTGTGATTCAGCACATATAGCGAATGTGTGGCAGTTAGTATTCACACTCCCATCCAGTAGAAGGCAGTGCTCAATACATTATTCTATACATTTTGAGTTAAAATGTTTGTTTTAAAATTTTAACCATAAGTTAAAACTGCCTTGCTTTGGATGTCTTCTGCGACATGTCTGCAAGATTGTATGACTGTGAAAATAAATGATCTTTTTTTTTTCTTCTCTTCCTTTCTCTCTGGTAGCCAGGTCTCTGCTGGCAGAGGATTGAGCTCTATCGCTCATAGCTGTCTGCTTGCTACAAAACACATAACAGACAGGAACTAAAATGTAGAATTTTAGGCTTTCAGATGTTTTTAACTGTTAAGCATTATTCACTAAGCCCGCAAAAAGATGTTAGCGGTCTAAAAGTTATTGGAACTAAATATAGCGGAAGTTAATTGGTCCGCTGATGGTTTTCAAAGTTAGCTGAATAGCTAATCAGCTAACAAAAAAAAGTTAGCTTCGCTAGTTAGTGGATTAGTGGAACTGTGCCCACCACTGCTCAAAAACTTGTGGACTCATTGCCATAACCTAGTGTTGCTAGTTTCTGCATTTATTTTTGTCATCTAATTGGTAACACATGGACCTTGACCTCTGTTTCACAAATGTTTGTTTTTTTCTTTTTCTTTTTTTCTTCACTGTCTTATTCCTTTGTTCCATTTAGAACCTTTTCTCTGCACAGTTTGTTAAAGTATTAAAGGTATCTACTCATCACTTTAGCTCACTGCTCAGTATCAGTCTCACAACCCTACAGAAAGACAAGAAACACCGGGAACCCTAGAGACTTGGACTTGCCACAGTATCAGCATCACCAAACACCTCTTTTCAACAACATTACAGCTAGATTAGCCGTAAGAGGTCTTTTTCAAGCATAATATGTATTTAGGACCCAACAGAAGGAGCGTTTGCAAGACATTTTTACAGCTGAAACCAGGAGAGGCCTCCTGTATATATATGTATAACCTAACAGTAGCTAGATTCTTTTATAAAAACACTCTATTTATTTATTTTCAAAGTATACACTTGTGGTAAACGGTGCATGAACAAGCGACTTGCAATTTTGAACGCAGCTTTACTTTCCACCGTTTATTTAAGCCCAAAATGGGTCCTGATGGAGCCATCAGCCCCCACTCAGCGCCTAATGGTTTAATTATGTCCATCTGGAGGAGGCTGGGAAGGGGAACTCGCCTTATTCTCCAGTCATTCCTCTGGTAATTTGTCTTCCCCCGCGCCCACTGACTGGCAGGCTGATGGTGCACAGACCTGGAAAAGCGTTCGGGCGGTGGATCAGCCTCCCACCCACACTTCTCCGTTCTAATTCTTCTGCCTCTGTGGCACTTGGTAAGATGCCAGAAGCACTGACACTGTGTCAGGTGAGAAGTTACCATTTGTGCCATCAGCGGCTACCAGTCTGTTTTTTTTGTTTTTTTTTTTTGTTTTTTTTGGTGCAGCCGGTCACCCCCAGAGCAAAATTTGACTAGTGATTAGCTGCTCCCCTTAACTCAATGTGTGGCTTATTGGGTATCGCTGTTCATAAGGAGAGGCCACTTTTTTTTAGGGGGGCGGGGTAATTCCTGCCTTGTATGCAACAGCACATTGTGAATGTAATGAAGCAGATATTACCTTGTACATGAAAAAAATCACTTTTTATGAAATGTGCTTATTTAGAAGTTTATCGATTAAGTTAGTTATTTGGTACATAGTTTTTTTTTTTTGTCGTTACCATTAGAGTCCGTTTATTCAGAGAGTAGCGACATGAAGGGTCAAAAAAAAAAAGGTCACGTGACTCGTAGTGCCATCTTGGGGCCAAAGTAGCATTCGCTGTTAATCTGTCTGCATGTAAATCCAGCTATTTTATTTATTTATTTGCCCAAAATGATGGGTTGTTGTGCGTTTGGAGGCACAAAGGGCTTCAAGATGTACAGATTTCCTTTAGATCCGAACAGAAGAAAATTTTGGGAAAATAAAGTCAGCTGTGTGGGATGGAAGTGACTTCATTGTCAAAGCTTTGTGCGGTAAGTAAATTTATTCTTCAGTCCCATGTACAGTAAAACTCACCTAAACCATCATCGTATAAACCGGATATTTGACAAAAAAAAAGTCTGAAAGTTTTTGTATTGTTTTCTATGCAATAAACACCATATACTGTATAACAATTTTTTTTCACTCACATTGGATAAATTGTCCCATCCGATTTCAGCATATTTCCATTAAAAACCCCTGGCATGTGGGACCAGAGTCATTTCCGTGATTAAAAACCCGGACGTTTATTTTTTTCACAACGTGCTCACGCTTGGACCTGGAGCCTGACGTGCACCTGTTAAATCAGACACAGCAAAAGCTGTGATTTGGCACTTTCTGCTTTCACTCCATCTCCCATCATATTTGAATAGTTTTTGCAGTGCGCACATTGATTATGTTTTGTGATCACATACGTTTGGCAGAAAAGTCTGCAACATTACAACTCGGAGTCGGAAAAAGAGGAAATTGTACACCTTACCTTTTGAAATGGAGGTGATGATTGTAGAAAGTAAAGCTTGCTGAGGGTCAAATGAATCCATAATAAAGCATAATCCAGCAACAGAGAACTTTAAAACTGTCACGCACATCATTGCATGACACTGAGTTAGTGTTAGAGAAGCACAAATCAGTTTTTAAATTTATTAAATTCATGAATTGTAAATTTACATGAATTTGATAGCTTAACTATTGTTATATTTATTTTGATAGTACCTTTACCTGGATGTTTTGCTGTATGTGGTTAACTGATTTAAAAAAAATGTTGAAAACATTTGTTCATTCAGTAGTTCAGCACAGGTGGCCCCAAAATGGCACCATGTTCTCAGTTGACACTACTCTCTGAATAAAGGGACCCTAGTTACCATGTCAGTCTATTCTTATGAAAAATTCATGATTAAATGTATTACAAAAAAATGCACATTTCACAAATTTCGCACATACTTTTCAAATGAAGTTCTATGTATCCCACATATTCCTCCACTCCTGGTATCACTGATAACAAGATGACGGCTCATCTGTGTGGGGCAAACAAACAAACAAACAAAAAAACCAAAATGCAGTAAATTGTCAATGTTCTTAGTTATTTCCATCCTAACCATAAACCTAAAGGCCCCTTCACACATAGCACAAATGAGGCCGAATGAAGCTGAATGGGCAAAATTTGCAGTTCGAGACACAGACAGGACGGACAGACATTCGGCCAGTCATGCACGATTGCCATACAAATGCCGTCCAAATACCCAGAATGTGTGTTCAAGCTACCTCGAATGATTTTGCACATTTGAAGTGCAGCAGATCCAGAATCCTGGTAGCCTGCACCCAGAACACAGTACAAAACAGGAAGAAATACAAAATAAAAAAGAAAACAGAAAAAAGAATGCAGCAGGAATATGCAGAATGCACCCCCAATGCTGTACGTGCCACCCGAACTGTAGGTGGAAGACAAGTGGGGGTGGGGGTGCCAGGACGAGCACTGTGGTCTGCTCATTGGAAGACCTGCCATGTCCTACATTACATATCAATACATGCCCCCCTCCCCCCGCGCACGCACTCTCCCTCTCTCTCTCTCTCTCTCTCTCTCTCTCTCTCTCTCTCTTTCTGGAAATCAGCTGTTTACGGGGGTGGCACAGCGTGGTCCATTCTCTCCCAGCTAGATTTCAAATGACATCCAACACATGACGTGATTACATCAGGGTCTCCTGAAGCACGCATAACTGTAGTGGATGTGATCATATTAATATGGACATCACATCACCGACGTACACACAGACAGTCAACCCATGATCATAGGACTGTGGTTCACATACATGAGTCCATATAGTGGATCAAAGATGTAATCCAGAGGATAGGTAAAGCAGTTTCTGTTATCAAAGCAACACACAGCGGTGGCACCCCTCCGATGCCCTCTCTCTGTGTCACTCCCTCTCTCTGTTATTTTTGTTGTTCATTTTACTGTTTTTTCACCCTCTCTCTGTCTTTTTTTTGTTTCCTATTTTACACCTTTTCTACATTCACTCTCCCTCAGCCTCCAGGATATCAGCAACACACCCCTCTGTCCAGACCAGCAATGTGATCTCATGAATGAGCTCACAGCATTCCCCTTTCCATGATGTGTGGCTCATGAGCTGGCCACACTCTGGTACATGTGAATCCTGGCTGTCAGTTAATGCTCCACATGATGGACAGACTGTGTGGACATTGCGATCGTGTGTAAGGTGCTGTGATGCACAGTGGGCTGTCGTGCTGTCCAATGGGGTGGCGCACTGGCCGTGGAACACCACGTCATATGGGATTTATATGTCATGGTGGGTGACGCTTGTGGGAGCTGACAGCAGGATGGGAGGATGTTCGTCAAAGGCTGTTGCGTGGTTGGTGTTCGCCCAGCGCTGTGACACCAACCACACAGCAGCCTCCCATCCTGCTCTTTATTTTTATTTCTGTTGTGGCTGCCTGGTCTTGCTGCATATGTCATTACAGGTGTATTACAGCTGTCACATCCCACTCAGATGTGTTGTGTGGTAGCATGCTGGGCCTGTGGCACGCATCGACTCGCTGTGGGCCAGCAGCATGCTGTATGCACCTGCACGTCATGTTACAGCTGTGATGATCATAATGTCTCACATACATTATGTAACCCATGGGATGGGATGACAATGTATCTGTTAAATTAGGTCCATCATCTATCAATCAATCAGTATTTATTTATAAAGCACTTTACAGCACCAGATGGTGTCCAAAGTAACAGTAAAAACACAGATGCACAGAAGTAAACTACATATACAGTAAATTTAAAACGGCACATAAAACAGAACGTCACTTCCCCACTAGGTGTTAAAAGCCAGCTTTAATAAATAAGTCTTTAACTTACATTTAAAAGGTGCTAGATAAGGAATAGTGCGTAAGTCGAGAGGTTGCTTGTTCCACAGTCTGGGGCCAGCTACCGCAAAAGCATGATCACCCCAGAATTTATATTTTGACCTTGGAACAGGTGTCGGCCAAATTCCAAGTGACACACATGAACATCGAACACTGTTCACTTGGCGCTTAGAAAATGCTTGGCCATTCGCGCTATTAGCATGAAAACAGTCAGCAGACTATTACTTCGACCTGGTGGACTGTGGAGTTGCTGAGTACATGTGGTGTGCCAGAGTGTCGGCTCACCTCACAACGTGTGCCTGCATTTCACAGGACACGTGTGACTATATGACAAGCCAATCGTGCAACAAATATGCCACTTTCAGTCATGTATCAGCAGAAATACGCCGTAACAAACGGCGTTTGGTCAGTTAACATGGCGCTTTTTTCTTTATTTAAATAATATGTTAAATACGTTTATGCCCTTATTGATTTCAAGCATTATTCCGCACCTTTCATCAGACAGTGATTGTAGTGCAGTGGTAAAGTTCCTGGCTGGTAACCAGAGCTTTTGTACATTGTAGGTTCGAATCCTGTGGGTGGCATGTATTTTTCTTTTTTTAATCACAGCAGCTGCGCGCTGCACGATGTGGTTATATATACTCCAGCTGCTCGCACTGTGTTCCTGCTGTGACCGTCACAGCGGGTTCTTTAGCGCCTGCCCATCGGCACAATGTTTGAGTTGTTCACTCATACGAGCTATTACATCGTGATTCACCCTGATTTGTACTTATTTGTACTATGTGTGAAGGGGCCCTAAAAGATGAGCAGCAGCATTCTGTGCCAATTGGAGATGTGCAAGAGAAGACTGATTAATGCAAGAATAAAGTGCATTACAATAATCAAGTCTAGAGCTAATGAAAGCATCAATGGCCATCTCAAGATCATGTCTACTGAGGAAGTGCTTTACTTTAACCAGAAATTGAAGCTGGAAAAAACTTGCTTTGACAACATTGTTTATCTCTTGATCAAACCTCAAACAGCTGTCAGCCATCACTCCCAAATTCTTGACAGCTGGTTTTACATCATTAGCCAGAGCACCAATGTTTGGTGTTACTGCATTCGGTACACCAGAATGCTCAAACACAATGATCTCAGTTTTACCATTATTCAGGTAAAGGTGTACTGTCCCTTGAATGCCAATAAAATTTTCTAACTGGAAAACAAGTACTGTGTGATCCAAAGTATCAGAAGCTGTTGTGAGGTCCAACAGAATCAACACAGCAGGATTCCCTGCATCCACCGATAAAGTGATGTCATTATGAACTTTTAAAAGTGCTGACTCAGTGCTGTGTCGCAATCTAAATCTAAACATCAAGAGGGCCTAAACAGACAGGGGTGGTGGACAAGTGGTTAGTGTGCTTGGTTTCAGTGCAGAAGGTTCCCGGTTCAAATCCCACCCCTGCCACATTTCTCCATGTGAAGTGGAGTTGCGTCAGGAAGGGCATCCGGCATAAAACCTGTGCCAGTTCAACATGCAGATCCACCTTGGATTTGCTGTGGCGACCCACAACACTCTGACCGCCGTTCGAGCTTTCCATACTTCAAGTACGCCTTGACAGTAGTGGACATATGCTCTACTTTTGGGCTAGCTGTGTGATTGGGCCCGGCAGTTGAGAGTGCACTGCGACTGTTGTTGGAGGTCTTTGGAGTGTGCCTTGACTTTGGTCGAGTGTGGGTGAAATAGCCATTCGGCGATCATTTGACCTCTACTGTGAAGGCTGGCTCAGTCGGGACATTCAGCCAGGAGTCTGTGGCCACAACAGCCCCTCGAGCGCAGTCTGAATGGTTCGGCTTGCATATGACTTGCCGTACGAATATTGCAACTGCAGTCAGATTGCGGTATGACTGCAACTTGACTGCAGGAAAAATCGCTTCAACTGCACAGTTACTTAAGGACCTCAAGTGTATAGTTGTATATTCATAGATACTCAACTAACTGCCTGTCTAGGTGGCCTTTTGTAGCACAACTTTGCAGATATTTGGCTACACAAACATCAGTTTCCTAAACTAAAATAACAACTACCTGATTAATCTGAGCTGAAATAAATCCTTTGTTCTACACACTCAGATTCAGTGTTGTACCTCATTACATTAATGGGTTCATAATTTATGTATGATAGAAATCATCCTCAGCATTTCCATATAATGGAATGCAGTTTTTCATTCAGAAATTAAGTTGGTAGTTGTTCTCGATCCACAAATTGTTTTTAGGACTGTATACACTGTGTTCCTGGTCCAGATGTCATGTGAGTTAGCCTGATGCACAGTCTGCATTGGCAGGAGAAAAGGTTGATCTTAATCAAGTAAACAAAAGGCACCAACAGGGTTTGCCAGCGAAGACCTACCACTGACCATGTTGTGGTACACTTGCCCCTCAAAGAACATTTATCAGCAAACCAGCAGAGAACAGTGGAGCTGCTGGTGCTATAGCGTAGCGGTGCTGAAAGTTAATTTGTTTTATAACACCGATCACTGACGTAAATCAAGGAGCACTGGATTTCAGCTGCGTTGCACTGACTCTTCGATTAATGCCAGGAGAAACTCTGAAATGTAGCTTTTCTCTACAAGCTGCAAGCAGCTGATACAACATTAACATTTTTTCCAGTTGAAGACGTCCTTTTCCACAGAAGTAGTGACAGCGGCTTATCTTGGAACAGCACATGAATTTAGTAGTTTAGCAGAAACAGCTAGTAAGATTTAACAGCTCAAAGACGACATTTAATGAGCATAAAAACTAAGGGAAAAAAGACATCAACATACAGTGCATCCAGAAAGTATTCACAGTGTTGCACTTTTCCACATTTTATGTTACAGCCTTATTCCCAAATGGAAGAAATTCATTTTTATCCTCAAAATTCTATGCACACTACCCCATAATGACAATGTGATTTATTAGTTTTAGATTTTTGCAAAAATTTTTTTATAAAGAAATACAAAAAAGTATTCACAGTCTTTGCCATGAAGTTCAAAATTGAGCTCAGGTGCATCCTGTTTCCACTGATCAACCCTGAGATGTTTCTATAGTTAAATTGGATTCCACCTGCAGTAAATTTAGTTGATTTGATGTGATTTGGAAAGGCACACACCTGTCTACATATAAGGTCCCACAATTGTCAGTGCATGTCAGAGCAGAGAGAGGACTGCCTCAAGGCACCAATCTGTGGAAGGGTACAGAAACACTTCTGCTGCTTTGAAGGCCCCAATGAGCACAGTGGCTTCCATTATCCATAAATGGAAGAAGTTCAGACCACCAGGACACTTCCTAGAGCTGGCCACCCGTCTAATCTGAGCAATCGGGGGGGGAAATGGCCTGAGACAGGGAGGTGACCAAGAACCCGATGGTCACTCTGTCAGAGCTTCAGCATTCCTCTGTGCAGAGGGCACAACCTTCCAGAACGACACCCATCTCTGCAGCAATCTACCAATCAGGACTGTGTGGTAGAATGGCCAGCAGAAGTCACTCCTTGGCAGCCTACCTAGAGTTTGCCAAAATGCACCTGAAGGACTCAGACCATGAGAAACAAAATTCTCATGAGACAGACTGAACTCTTTGGCATAAATGCTAGGTGTCATGTTTGGGGAAAACTTGGCACCACTTATGATCTAGTCAATACCATCCCTACAGTGAAGCATGGTGGTGGCAGCATCATGCTGTGGGGATGTTTTTCAGCAGCAGGAACTGGGAGACTAGTCAGGATTGAGGGAAAGAGGAAAGCAGAAATGTACAGAGACATCTTGGATGAAAACCTGCTCCAGAGCACGCTTGACCTCAGACTGGGGTGACGGTTCATCTTCCAGCAGGACAAAGACCCTAAGCCCACAGCCAAGATATCAAAGGAGTGGCTTCAGGGCAACTCTGTGAATGTCCTTGAGTGGCCCAGCCAGAGTACAGACATAAATGCATAAATCCAGACATAAGATTCAGATTCTTTATTGTCATTGTAACAAGTACAATGAAAGGTAAGGTGCAAGCCTTTCAGTGCAAATATAAACCTGAGTAAACCACACGCAGACTTAAACCTTAAATGGTCTGGGGAAGAAAAGAAAATAAACATGAAATTTAACAGAATGAAAATGGTGTGTTGAAAGTGCAATTAAAAAAAATGTAAAAAAGATTGTATATAAAAAGAGAAACATATGTACAAAACTGGATATTTCGGTTGCAGTGGATATTGCACATTATTATCACTTTACCAGGGCGTTGGTAGGCCGGTATCATAGATTTACGTCGACGTTATCTGGCTATACCTGCCCGCTGTGCGTAAACAAATGACGTCATAGCGCGCGCAGCCCAAGAACTGTCCGCAGAGGGGAGGGGGGAAATAACTGTCCGCAGAGGAAAAGATTAAAAGGCGAGAAGTGTGTTTTGGTCCCATTATGGATATTCCGGATGATTTTCTCATGGATAGGTCAACAATGAACAGCAGCAGCCAGCTTGATGAGGATGCACTGCTGAATTTCAACAGCAGCGCACACACCAGGCGGCAGAAGTTAGGTGAGCCAACTTTTTATGTACGGGTTATGTGTTGTGTCTCTCAGTAAAAAGTGATAATAACGCAAATAACATGCTTTTGTCGTGCAGCATGCATTTTCTGCGTCCCTCCATTCATTGCCAGTCGCCCGCAATGACAGCTATTCGCCCTCGTCTAACTCGGGCAAATAGCTGTCATTTTGGGTGACTGGGCGTGAACGTCGGACCTCTGAAAATGCATACCGTCCTCCAAAAGCATGTTGTTGTATTATTAACTTGCACTGTTTGTTCTGTGACTGTCTCTGTGCTGCTTTAACATCGTAAATTTCCTTATTTCTGGACTATTAAAGGATTATACTATCTTATTAACAAATACTGCACTCATTTAAAGTGTGGCATGTGACCTGGCTATTTTGTCCCAGTGGCATTCATAGCTCTAACATCAGTTGGGTAGAAACTGTTTTTCAATCTGCAGTGGTTTGCAAAAGTATTTGTCATGACCGGCCCTGTTCCAGGCTTTGATCCCTTTTTTGCCTCTTTCTTTGCGTCATCTTCTGTTCCTGCTTTGATTTATTAGTGGGTTATTTTCATCATGTGTTTCTTCTATGTTCTATTTTGCTTTGTCACTTTGTTTCCTTGCTACTTTTATATTTTAACCATTGTGCAGTTCCGTTTTTGGTTTGTTCAGCCAGTTTGTGTTTTCATTGTTTACCACTTGTTTATTTTGTTCTTCTTATTGGTTATATTATCTGTTGTGCTTTAGTGTCAGGTTTTGTTATCTCAGTCTGTTTTATTTTTAATTTGTTTAGCCACTTTGGTTTCTTAGTCTGTTCCAGTTTAGTTTTGTCTTAGTGTTTTATTGTCTATTATTCTCAGAGCAGTTTTTATGAAGTTTATCTTCTGTGTTTGTAATCCTCTGTTTTGCTTTTCAGTTTTGTTCTTAGATTGCACTCACATCCAGTTATTTATGTTCACTCCACGCCCTGCACCTGCCTTTATGTTTTTCCCTCACTTTGATTCTGTCTGCTTTGTTTCACCTCACTCACACTCCCTACACCAGCCCAAGTATCTTTGCTCCTCACATCACTCTCTTGCACAGTGTTTGATCTTTGTCTACTAGCCACGCCCCCTTTCTGGAATCTTCTCTCCACACCTGCACCTTGTTACCTAATTAGTCTGCACATGCGCATTGTTCACAGCACTTGTTACTTAAGCCCTTACAGTCTCACAGCACACCGCCAGATTGTTGTCTTCGTACACTTTCCAGCGCCCATTCACAGTCCTGATTTTTGTCTTGCCGTGTTCTGAACCTTGCTTTGTATTCTTCGACCATGCCTCTCGCCTCATCCCAGATGTCGGTGTTTGCTTGTGCCTCTGAACCCTGCTTGTGTATGACTGCATCTCAGCCTGACCCTGTTTGTACCTCTGCTGCGCTGACTGATTACTTGTGTACCAAACCCAAGCCTGAATTAAAGACCATGATTTCCTCCACACCAAAAGCTGGTTTGGGAGTCCGTATTGCGGGTCCAGCCACTCCTGGTGACGGGCTCCCGTCCGTCATGACAGTACAATCTGGCCAAAACATGGACCCCGCAGGCTCCACCACTGCCACGGACCCTGCTGCTGTGCTCCCGGACATGAAGGTGATACAGGAGATTTTTGCAGACCTTTCCTTTTTCTTTATTTGTTTTCGAGACTATGTACCCAGAGAGAAGTTTGATTACCTTGATCAAGCTTGGGATCTTGTTAATCTGAATCCATGGCTGTTTGATTATTTCCCAGAGCTTCTGAGCCTGGATGACATTTTTTGTCTTCAGGAGCGTCCAGATTGGATGAAGCAACCTGAGGCCTACATGCCGTCTGATGATGATGATAATGATTCAGACTGGACAGATTTGGATGAAGACTCTGAGTCAGAGCAATTAGCTTTGCAGAACATGGCTATGTCTTTATTCAAAATACAAGACTTATTTTTTGATTATCAGGACTGCAGCAGTCAGCGAAGCAAACAGCACATTTTTTCAGCTCTCGATCAAATCTTTCTCGCTGAGCCTGAGCTGTTAACCACATTCCCAGAGCTGAGAGACATAAAAATGATGTTTGAGCAGGGTGAGGCCCCTTCCTGCATTGAGGACCCCATGGACCTTTTGTTCGAGTCCAAACTCACTGCCACCTGTTGTGAGGAGCCGCGCGCCATTGCGCTTTCTGATGCCGCTCTCGCTCCACCCTGGTACGACATAACACTGAAGCCGACCGCTTACCTCACTCCTCCTGTTCCAGAGATGTCACCTCCAAAGCCTGCTCCACAGCAAAACCCAGCGGTGTCCAGAATTTCGCACCCAGAACCCACGGAGCCACTTGTCTCGGTCGCTACCTCCACTGCGCATCTGGCACTCGTCACTCCGGTGCCGGCGCCACGAAGATTGCGTATACCACAGCCTGAGCCTCCAGTTTCTGCTTCAGAGACCCCTGCACCGATGATCACCTCTGGTCCTGTGTTGCCCGACTCCTCTATTGTGATCACTCTTCCGACATCAGCTGATCTCATGCCTCCAGGATCACAGATAGAGCCATTGGGAAAAGCCCTGTCATCCTGGAGTTCAGCCTCAGCTGCGGTGCGCGGCCCGCCACCTGAAGTTCGTTTCGTCTCGGCGCACGGCGTGCCACCTGAAGTTTGTTTCGTCTCGGCGCACCGCCCGCCACCTGAAGTTTGTCTCATCTTGGCGCACGGCCCGCCACCTGAAGTTGATGACGTCCCGGCGCGCACTGTGCCGTCTCATCCACCAATCAATGCTCCCACAGTCGGTCCAGCTTCGCTGCCACCTACAGCCTGCTCAGACTCTGCTTCCGCATATACCGTGACCACCTCGCTGGTGACGTCATGTCCATCTGCTGCCTCACCCTCGCCTACTGTCATCGTGGCTTCACCGTGCTCTGCCTCTGCTTCACCCTCGCAGGCTGATGAAGGAATCTCCGGGCACCCGGTGTCTCCACCAGCGGTGGCTCCAGAGGGGGGAGCCCACCCACACACAGACAGTGCTGCCATTCCTGATCTTCACCAGCCTGCTCCAATCTCAGACCTGACCACAGCCTTTGTGAACTGCGATCGCGGGACGGTCAGTGACTTTTCTTTTTCTATCTGGTTTATAATTTTGTGTTTACTTGCCTGTGACAATGTCAGAAGTCTGTTAAAGATGCCTCATCTGAACCTGAAACAGTTTTCTTATGCATCTTTTGGAAATAAGTTAAAAGCACTACTTCCGAGCTTGAGATGGTTTTCTTGTGAACCTTTTACAAAATTGCTGAAACTTACATGTCACACTTTGAAACTTGCTTCATGCAAGCTTCACTTTCAGTTACTGATTGCCATGTGTGCACTTCTGAGCTGCAGATTTATTTCTGTGTTCGGTTCCTCCCCAGAGAAACTTCATCGTTTTGGGATATGCGACTCCACTCATGCAGGTGCTGTGTCCATTTATGGGTTCCCAAATTATTTTTTTCAGTCTGGATCATATTACGGATTCATCTAGAAGGATCAGTTATTGTGTGAATTGTTTGAAGGAAAAGATCTACAAAATTGGCCTGTTCTCTGGTGGACTTTCATTGTTTTGGCTGTGTTGCAAGTGGGGACGGGATCTTTTGGGTCCTTGGATTTTGCACCTGTGTGCTTCATATGAGCTGGGTTTTTCATCTTACTGTAAAGCATTGTGGAAGTTGATAGTGTTCTATCTGCATACATTTGTTCTCTGGCACTTGTATTTATTTGAACAGATGGCTGAAATGATCTGGAGTTTTAAGACGGTTTATGGTTTACTTCAGAAATTGTCCTCTTTGAGTTTTTGGATCAAACACCTCAGTGCATCTTGTCAGCTTGCTTTTTGTGCCTTCTCTAGCGCCACCATTACTTTGATAAGATGTCATTTCAGAGCTATGGTTAACTGGTTTTCGTACTCCTATGAGGGGGTTGTGATCTGGAATGGGGGTTTGGAAACAAATGGAGGCATTTCAGCTCATTTGGTTTCTGGGATATTTTGGATTTTGTTATTAGTACTGTTTCTTTGGTTATCTAACATGGTGGTCTCTTCCTTTACACGTCTGGTTCTCTCCCTTTGGGGTTCCTGGTGTTTCACCCCTAGGTTGGCTCCCGTTTGTGCCCCCGACTCTGCTTCTGGGCCTGCTGGCCCCGTTACCCGTCATTCTGACACTAGGTTGCATCGAGAGGGGTCTTCTGGTCATCCACGGACCCTGTCTTACGTCGGTCCCCTGACACTTGCATGCACGGGGTCCCATCGTATGGCTGACCTCCTGCTGTGGTTTTTCGCCCTGTTTTCCGCCCACTGGTTCCCTGGCCTGTTTTTGGTCATGTTCTTAGTCTTCCTCGGGGTCTCCAGCCTTTTGGGCCTGGTGGAGTGCCCCCTGTCTCTGGGTTCCCCCCGTCCTGGGTCCCCTGCTGTCCCGCCCATTGTCTGGGGTGTGCGGCATTGTGGGGGGGTTGTTGTGGCAGCCTCCGGGGGTTGGCTGCCTTGGGGGGGAGTTCTGTCATGACCGGCCCTGTTCCAGGCTTTGATCCCTTTTTTGCCTCTTTCGTTGTGTCATCTTCTGTTCCTGCTTTGATTTATTAGTGGTTTATTTTCATCATATGTTTCTTCTATGTTCTATTTTGCTTTGTCACTTTGTTTCCTTACTACTTTTATATTTTAACCATTGTGCAGTTCCGTTTTTGGTTTGTTCAGGCAGTTTGTGTTTTCATTGTTTACCACTTGTTTATTTTGTTCTTCTTATTGGTTATATTATCTGTTGTGCTTTAGTGTCAGGTTTTGTTATCTCAGTCTGTTTTATTTTTAATTTGTTTAGCCACTTTGGTTTCTTAGTCTGTTCCAGTTTAGTTTTGTCTTAGTGTTTTATTGTCTATTATTCTCAGAGCAGTTTTTATGAAGTTTATTTCTGTGTTTGTAATCCTCTGTTTTGCTTTTCAGTTTTGTTCTTAGATTGCACTCACATCCAGTTATTTATGTTCACTCCACGCCCTGCACCTGCCTTTATGTTTTTCCCTCACTTTGATTCTGTCTGCTTTGTTTCACCTCACTCACACTCCCTACACCAGCCCAAGTATCTTTGCTCCTCACATCACTCTCTTGCACAGTGTTTGATCTTTGTCTACTAGCCACGCCCCCTTTCTGGAATCTTCTCTCCACACCTGCACCTTGTTACCTAATTAGTCTGCACATGCGCATTGTTCACAGCACTTGTTACTTAAGCCCTTACAGTCTCACAGCACACTGCCAGATTGTTGTCTTCGTACACTTTCCAGCGCCCATTCACAGTCCTGATTTTTGTCTTGCCGTGTTCTGAACCTTGCTTTGTATTCTTCGACCATGCCTCTCACCTCATCCCAGATGTCGGTGTTTGCTTGTGCCTCTGAACCCTGCTCGTGTATGACTGCATCTCAGCCTGACCCTGTTTGTACCTCTGCTGCGCTGACTGATTACTTGTGTACCAAATCCAAGCCTGAATTAAAGACCACGATTTCCTCCACACCAAAAGCTGGTTTGGGAGTCTGTATTGCGGGTCCAGCCACTCCTGGTGACGGGCTCCCGTCCGTCATGACAGTACAATCTGGCCAAAACATGGACCCCGCAGGCTCCACCACTGCCACGGACCCTGCTGCTGTGCTCCCGGACATGAAGGTGATAAAGGAGATTTTTGCAGCTGGTTTGGGAGTCTGTATTGCGGGTCCAGCCGCTCCTTGTGACGGGCTCCCCTCCGTCATGACAGTATTCAGCTCCTTGGATTGCTTTGAGTTTGAGTCTAAGGAAGATCATTTTAAAAATGTTTATATTGAGAAGCCTGATTTACTTTTTGTATTTGGAATGCCATAAACAAATTAAAAAGCGTGAAATACAAAGGGGCTGAATACTTTTGCATTTCATGCATTTTAATTTGTTTATGGCATTTCAAATACAAAAAGTAAATCGGGATTTTCAATATAAAAAAATTTAAAATTATCTTCCTTAAATTCAAACTGAAGGTAAATCTCGACAACTTGATATAAATTAATTAAAAATAAAAGCCAAGATGATAGGTTGCATAAGTAATCAGCCCCTTTGATATACTATCTGTAAATAATCAGTTTAATTGCCAGTTTTCTTCAGACAAGTCAGGGGATGGATACATGAAGATTTCCAAGTCACTGAATATGTCTTGAACTTTATTTACATCAATTATGAAGGAATACAAACAGTATGGCACTCTGTGATAAATCTGTGTGGAGTAGACAGTTCACAAAAACTGAGTGACTGTGCAAGAAGGAGACGAGTGAGGAAAACCACCAAGACACCCAGACAACCCAGAAGACTTTACAGGCTTTTGTGGCTGTGATTGGAGAAATTGTGCATAGTGCAAGTTTTGCATTTTGTATCCCCAGATATACAGCTTCATGATGCAAAGCTAAATTTTTCATTCGTGGATTAGCTTTTTTAGCTAACTCTGATAACCATCAGCAGACCAATTAGCTTCCACTAAATTTACTTCCCCTAACATTTTTTTGCTGGCATAGTGAGTAAAGCTTAACGGTCAAAAACATCTGTTTAACCTAAAATTCTACATGTTGGTTCCTGTCGTGTGTTTTGCAATAATTAGACCGCTGTGAGAAACTCAGTCCTCCTCCAGCAGAAGGAGCAGACCAGCTGCCATCTGCTATTGCAAAGAAAATGAAAAAAGTCATTTACTATCAACATACACTGACATAGACAGTGGGCAGAAGACATGAAATGCAAAGCATTTTTCACTCGTGGTTTTATTTGTAAACAACTAATTCTGGACAGTTTATTGACATTAACAGCAACTCTGTCATTTTTACAAAGTGAAAATATGATATCGCACATATCTTTTAAAGTAATGCGCTAATTCTGAAGGTTTGAGCATTAACAGACACACATGCCAAAAGGCATTATGGAAATTCAAATGAACTCCTCTCATCACTCCCCCCCCTCCCGTCAAAATGCATAGAACACTGCCATCTACAGGATGGGAATGTGAATCGACCAACCTATTTGTGAATCTCAAATGCAGTTTTACGCTCAGAATGTCTCAATATAAGTAGATCACCGATCACACACATTGGGCCTCATGTATCAACGTGCGTACGGCGATATTTGAGCGTATATGGGGTGCACGCCAAAACGGCTGCGCCACTTGGCATTTATCAATGTGGTCGTTGGCGTACGCTGCGCTGAAAATATACACCAGGTCGAGAGGTGGCGTAAATTATACGCCAAAATGAACCAGCACTGGAATCCACATAAAAATGAATATGATCGGCCTGATAAACAGTGCCATCATACATATCAATGCATATGTTAGATAAATAACACTTTCCTGATTATACTACATAATAATCAATACAAATCCCGCTTTTGCGGGATTGCTGGTCTATCGAGTATGATCCGTGGCCACAGCGCTGACTGCAGAGAAAGCGCTGCTCGCCTTTTCCTCCAGAGCCTGGAGCCAGAGCAGTGCTGAGCTTAACTTTATGTGGTGTGATCGTTTTAGACAATGAAATTGATAATTACAACTGTAGTGTTGTCATTCCCTTCGCCCGTGTTGCAGTCAGGTTTTGTCTTCTCCATTTGTTTGTTACAATGAAATAAATAAAGAAATACATTTTAAAAATAAAGAAATCTGAAAAATTAGGTGTGTCTTATGAATTGAGCGAGCAAATATCCACATGTCAAGAATTATTGACATGTGAAAAGAGAATACAGTGGTCCCTCGCTATAACGCGGTTCACCTTTCGCGGCCTCGCCGTTTCACGGAGTTTTTAGTCCAATTTTGCATGCCTTTTTTTTTTTTTTACAGTGTTCTGTGTTCTGCGTGTCTGTTTATAAGAATCTTCTTGCCCAGAAGAAAAAAGAGCGCCAACAAGTACTCATAACTGTGTTTGTCACTCGGAAACAGACACCTGCAGCCAGGTGTGGGTGGAAAAAGGCGCAGCGCCAGGACGCAGAGGCGCGATCTGTGAAATACTGGTCAGTCACTATTAATAATTTCTTATGTGTCCAACCTCGTACGTTGATCGTTAAAATTACATTCGTTAGTTCTAAAAGCCATCATAATTATTTATAGGTAAACGTTCTATTTTTATTTCTCAAACAAATGTTTGGGCCTGAAAACAGTTTGGTCTTATTTTTCTACTAAGGTTTGAACTTTGAGAGTGTTTACACACGAGAGAAAAGAGAGAAAATGTTCATGCCTGATTGAGAAAAGTGTATAAAGTGGTTTTACGGGGGTTTTACAGCTTTAAAATGTCTATAATAATTGTAAAAAAAAAAAAAATGCTGACTACGTCGCGGACTTCGCTTTTTGCGGACTATTTTTAGAACGTAACTCCCGCGATAAACGAGGGACCACTGTAACACTTTTTTGATAATACTACAAAACAATTGATGTGATGGCCGCTTTTGAAGCTCTATTGGCATGCGTCGTGATTGGTGGAGTTCTTTTTCTTTGCCGTCTTCCTGGCTTCCATGTCGTAAAATGAGGGTGTGTCTGAAGCAGAGTCTGAATATTTATGGGCGTGTTTATTATAATTACGATTGTTTTCACCCGCCGTATTTATCAAGGTCGCGTCAGGTGTATGCCGGAAATGGGCAGGTGCGCACTGCTTGATACATGTCACGGCAACTTTGGTGTACTTCAAATTTTCACCGTACATTTACGCTACAAGTGTGCAACGTTGATACATGAGGCCCATTGTACAAACCAACACACAAGTTACAGTAACTTTACAGGGGATATAAGACATTATTACATAATTTACAGGGTGTGCCAGACACGGTCTTTATGCATAGGAAAATATTAGTGAATGATGTGTTACCATTCCATTTCATGTTGTGGGTATATCAATCATTCAAAAGAAATGTTGTGTTGATATGATAAGAATTTTGTTAATTCAACAGCAACATTTCTGAACAATTGGCATGTTTTTATGTTTATTTGTTTCAGGACAGTATATCATTTAATATCCCATAATCCCGTGTACACCAGAGTACTGCTGCAGTCAAAATAACACTGAGAAACCACATGATAATAACTGCAAATGAACATTATATGACCAAAATGTAATTTTTATATCTTTCATAACATTTATAAGAGACTGCTGCATGAGACCCTGAAAACTTGCTAAAACAAATATTCCAAATATTCCATGTCTGCTGTGTTTAACCTGTGTGGAACTTCATAAACACAAATTTCAGACATGTTATATATATATTACTCTGGAACAAACTGCACAAACAGTGTTGTAAAGGACAATAAGCAGGATGTTATGACATGAACAGGAAGCGATCTTGGCTCACAGCAATTCCCCACTGTAAATAACGGAGAAACAACCTGAACTTCTCGCATGTTTACATAAAACAAACACAATAACATCTGTAAACCCAGATCATATATTAACAAGAGTTTTAGGCACAATATACTAAGAGTTTTACCACTCATGTTCAAACACTTACTCCAATTAAGGGTCGCAGGGGGCAGTAGCCAATCCCAGCAGTCATAGAACATAAGGCGGGGTACACCCTGGACAGGACGGCATTCTGTCGCAGGGCTACATATAGACAATCAAACACATACACACCTGCACGCACATGATGGACAATTTAAAGTTTACAATCCACCTAACCTGCGTGTCTTTGGATGTGGGAGGAAGCCGGAGTTCCCAGAGAGAACCCACGCAAACACGGGTAGAACACGCAAATTCCACACAGAAAGGCCACAGGTGGGAATCAAACCCATGACGTCCTTGCTGTGAGGCAACACTGCTAACCACTAAGCCACACACAATGCTGTTGTCCATGTGCAGTGCTTAAATTGCAGCCTTATCAGACCATCTCAATGCGAACTCTCCAAACTTACCACACACAAATTACAGTTGGTCTATTCACATTCCCATCCAGTAGATGGCAGTGTTTTATGCATTTTGACAGGGGTGTAGGAAGTGATGAGAGGAGTTCATTTGAATTTCCCATAATGCCTTTTGGCATGTGTCTGTTAACATTGTTAATAGTTGACACTAATGTCGACAAACTGTCTGGAATTAGTTGGTTTTAAATGAAACCATGAGTAAAAGGTGCTTTGTGTTTCATGTCTTCTGCCCACTGTCTGAACTGATGCATGTTGAAAGTAAATGATGCTTAAAGAAAAGCAATGGGTCAGTTGCATAAAGAAGAAGCTTTGGCTCATTGTTTGACCATCACATCAGGAGAGGTGATGGTCTAGTGGTTAAGGCGTTGGGCTTGAGACCAGAAGATCCTTGGGTCAAATCCCAGCATGACTGAAAAATCACTAAGGGACCTTGGGCAAGGTCTTTAATCCCCTATTACTCCCGGTGTGTAGTGAGTGCCTTGTATGGCAGCAGCCTCAGATCGGGTTGAATATGAGGCATTATTTGTAAAGCGCTTTGAGTGTCTGATGCAGATGGAAAAGCACTATATAAATGCAGTCCATTTACCATTGTTTACTTTCGGTTTGTGATCACCTTTGAATTTACCCAGCAGCACTTAAACTGGCTTAGCTAACAGTGTACTGAGTCAGTAGTGAAAGTTAGCTGTTAGCAGTTAGCTGTAGGGTCTGCAATTTTATTTATTTATTTGCAGTATATTGGTTTAGCGTTATAAACATTAACTTTTCAGTTAGCGGATTAGCAGTTATTGAAGCTAAATTTTTGGTTAGCTGTGCCCACCACTGATTTGGCACATTTGGTTTGGCACATGCGTGCTGAGTTTTCCGCAAGTCACTCATATTGAAGGCTGTAGGGAGCAAAGCCTTTTATCGCCAACATGCGTGCTCTGTGTAGCCACACAGACATGGCTGAATCTGTGGATAACATGGCAACAAATGTCTGTTACTTGGCCAAAGATGGGTGTACAACGTCCCTTAAATGTGTCCCAGATCTGCCATTTGGAACAATAAGAAAATATTTAGTTGAGAGCATTAGTGCAGGCAGCTGTAATCCTGTACACACTGTGCGCACATTTTATTCATGGCTTTATTCATGAAAATCATTCAATATTAAAACAAAACAAAAAAATGTGTGAAAACTACATTCAATGTCTTATGATAGCTAAGTTTGAGGGAAAAGCAGTTGAGTTTTTCATCACAGAACATTCTTAGGCAGATTGTAGAGCACTTTAAAAACAAAACATTCCATTCATTCATTCATTGAAATATTTTTCAGGTGTTTAGAAACTGTAAAAGGCAAGCTGTAAGCATCTGAACTTGACCTCACCTCTCATACTTTGTCCCACATTCGAAAGTATCAGGGTAATTTGGCTTACCCTTGTCTGTCCCCAGCTGCTATTTCAGCAGACACCTGAATTTATCGTAAACCAAAGTATCTGTATCTGGTCTTGGATCTGGTCCTCCTTAGCCTGCGCTATGGAGAGCTGCTCCTCAGACGTGTTTTGGATGAATGTGCACTTAACGCTTTGCTTCCCATGCCAACAGCAGGGCTGGGAGTTCATGCTTAGTCTCGTGAGATTTATGCACCACTGAGCATGTGCATTCAGAAAGTAACAACGGTCTATTGTAAAATCAACTGGAAGCCAGTGGAGTGAGTAAAGTACAGGGGTAATATGCTCTTGTCTGGAAGTGTTCATTAAAAGACGAGCAGCAGCATTTTGCACAAGTTAGAGGCATGCAAGTGAAGACTGTTTAACACCAGCATAAAGTCCATTTCAGTAATAAAGCCTGGAGTTGATGAAACATGAATGGCCATTTCAAGGTCACATCTACTGAGAAAGGGCTTTATTTTAGCCAGAAGATGTAGCTGGAAGAAACTCTTTTTGACAACAGTTCATCTGTTCATCTCTTCAAGTTAATCTTTGAAAATTGCAGTTGTTGTCCGTTCGGCTGCTTATGTTTGTTTGGGCTCACCACAGTGGATGCAGCCAGATCCACATTGATATTTGGCACAGGTTTTTATGCCGGATGCCCTTCCTGACACAACTCCCGTTTCACCTGGAGAAACACACACAGCCCCCAGTGTTCCGAAGAGGTCTCCCAACAAAGTACTAACCAGGACCCACTCTGCTTAGCTTCTGAGATCTGATGGGATCAGGCTGATACAGAGCAGACTGGCTACAAACTCTTACGATTGCAATAAAATACAGAAATTTGAGCATTAAAAAGGATTGTGTCAATGAAGTGGCAACATCCATGTTGAAAATCTCGTGTGTGTGTGTGTGTGTGTGTGTGTGTGTGTGTGTGTGTGTGTGTGTGTGTGTGTGTGTGTGTGTGTGTGTGTGTGTGTGTGTGTGTGTGTGTGTGTATGTATATATATATATTGTCATTTATGCTGCAATTGAGCTGAAATTTTCTACATGGGTACCAATCAGCAAGCCTAAAAACATATCCAACAGGCTTTGCGAAATTTTTACTTTTGATCCCTGGACTGTGATCATGCCCACTTTTCTAATTGTCACTTTAAACATCTCAGAAACAACAAAATCAATGAAGCTGAAACTTGGTGCACATGTTCCTACCCATGAGGACACCAAAGTTTGTTTGAGACGTTGCAATCCGATTTCAACTATGACTGCCATGGCGGCCATATTGAAAATTCCACTTAGAGCCATTGCTCAGCAGGTTTTATAGATATTGAGGTGACATTTGGTACAAAGGTAGCTAGTACTTAGCTCCAAAACATATCTGACAGATTTTTTTTAAGATTTTAACCTTGATAGTCATTGGAGTTTGGGCAGCCGGTCTGCTCTGTGTCAGCCTGATCCTGTCAGATCTCAGAAGCTAAGCAGAGCAGGATCTGGTTAGTACTTGGATGGGAGACCTCTTTGGAACACCAGCGGTTGTGTGTGTTTCTCCGGGTAAAACTGGAGTTGCATCAGAAGGGCATCCGGCATAAAACTTGTGCCATATATCTGCTGTGCTGTATCGACTGTGGCGACCCCGAACAAAACTGGGAGCAGCTGAATGAACAACAACAACAGTCACTGGAGTTTGGCCATGCCCACTTTTCTAGCTGAAACTGTGATATCTTGTATCATCCTGGTGAGATAAAGCGCATGTGGTAATGGTATGAGCTTGCTCTTACTCATGCTAAAGTGATACATCCAGACAAGCGAATGTGTGTGTGTGGGAGAGGGGTGCACTTAATATTCTTTCTTGTATTCTCTCTGTGAACAATTGACACTCAAGTTTGTTTCTTCTTATCTCTGTCATGTCATCCTACAGACTGTTTTTCAGTCACACCCCATGCCTGATCTGTACATAATGATTTAGTCTGAGGAGTGTGGTGAGCTTAGTGGCTTTGTTAGTTCGCAGGGTGAACATCATTATTTTAGCCTGGCTATTGTTACCAAGACTAATCTGTTTCCCTGCCAGAAGGATGACATTGAATTACTTGTTGAAGAACTGGGTCAATATTGAGCATCTGTCTATGCTGTGAAGTGTTCTGCATACACCTCCTTTTTCCATTTTAAATATACAGTATATATGCCTTTCTTTGCATGGAGGTGTGTAAATGTGTGTATGTTTGTCGAACGGCATGGTTATGTGATGATTTTTTTTTTTTTTTTTCTCAGAATTCTTGATGTTTCATCCCGGCTTTCCATTCTGGGTCAGTTGTTCAGGTGGTTCATTTTAATTGCCAGGTATTACCACCACCATCATTTCAGCAGTGCAGAAACGGCTTATTCCTCCAGCAAGGTGATTTAACATTTGAATAGCGAGGTCTGTTCAGCACAGATGACCTACTTACCTTTTTACTCCTGAAAGCACACAGTTTGGATTTGAAGGTTGCAATGATGAACAGACATAATATGCTGTTAGGGCATAAAAGCAGAAGTGTACAGTTATGGTATTGTGAGCTTTATCGGCCATTTGATGGGAAAGAGGCTGATTTTACTTCATTGCTATCTGTTGTTTGGAAACCAGTGCTATTTTTCACCTGGTACTCACTCACTGTATGTGAATCATTGTGTTAGCTGGATTACATTGTTGACAATTTGGCATGATCCTGGATTTCTTGCTCCTGTGAAACTGTTGTTGGATTGGTTTTCACAGTAACATATCCATAAGTGCAAACCTACTCAGGAACAAGGTTATTCAAGATAAACAATAGAAATGGTGTCATTCTAGGAAATTAATTGTTGATAAGAACATCCCAAGTGAACAGAACCTTCAGTGTGACTTGATTTATTATTATTATTAATGTTGTTATTATTATTATTTATTATTGTTAACTACAGTCCCTGCAAACAAACACTTGGGGGATGTACAGAAATCACCCTGTCAGTCTGTCTATGATTATTTTAAGTGCAAATCCTCTGAAACTGGTTGGCAGATTTCAATGGAACATTACACAGTGGTAACAGATTGAAAGATGTGATTATGAAAAATAATCCACTTCCAGTGGCTTCAAGGAGAGATATTTGGACTTCATACCTAAATTTATTTGTCCGTTACCTGTACAAACAAACTTGTTGGGCTCTTCAGTACAGATGATAACCAGTTTGTTAATTCAGGCATTTCATGACATGAGTTCAATGATCACTCATATATAACACATGCAAGCAGCCAGCACAGCAGAGTGGGGTCATTATTTTGTCATCTTGTTCACAGATGTCTGGTCAATTTGAATATTTCTGTATTTTCCTTTGGCCTGCTCTATTGCCATTGGTGTGCTTGTGCTTGCTCTGAATATTGAGTAAATGGCAAGATCATTAATGCAATGGACGGACAATAGCTGCAAGCCTGTGAAAGTGAACATGTAATAAAAACACACATTTATCATGTTTTCCGTGCTTTGTGCCTCTGTAAATTTATTCTTCTATTCTGTTAAGCCATTGACCATTGATTATTTGTGGCCCCGATTGCCTTCCCAATTCCAAAAATGAGGAAATCTGGCCTGATTTATTACATTTCATGTGTCATAGAGTTGTATACTGGTGGTAGCTGGTTATTTCAGACCACAGTTCATTGGCGGCTTCAGGAAATTTTTGTTGGGGAGGCTTGGGGGGGGGGGGGGGGCTGGGGTAAAAGTTGGAGGAGCTCCACAAAATGTCGTCGAAATGAACAGTATATAGTAAATTGCTTTATAAATACCAAGGTATATGTTTTAGTCACCCGTGCTCCTCTAAAATGTGGTATCAATGCACACACACACCACTTAGAATGATTGCAAGTTCAGTAAACTTGCACATAGGTATAAATAAAGATAAGTGAAGTTTTAAGAGTGGCCGTAATAAATATTTAGGAAACCTAAATTTTAGGAGTATGGGGTTAAATTTGTCTCATTAATACTTGCAAATGCACAGAGGGTGATTTACAAATATCCTTTGATTTGTACACGTGCTTTGTGATGCACAAACACAAACGTGTGTGGGTTTTTACAAATAAATGTTTATTTGCAAAACTGAAAATTCTGTTTGTGAAGGGTGATTCAGCATTGGTGGATCACCGAACACACACATTCATCACTTTGCTCAGTTACGCAATATTGAGACATTCTCAGCGCAAAACTGTAGTTGAGATCCACATATATGTCAGTCGCTATTCACATTATTGGCAGAATTATTGGGGGGGCTGAGGGGAGCTTGGATCATTATTAGGTGGGCTTAAGCCCCCCCTTGGCTCTGCCACTGCCACAGTACCAGAGTACTTGACCACAAGATTGAGCCAAATGCACACATACTCCATATGCGCTAACCTGTTGGTTTGGACCACCTTATTACACAAAGGTAAAATGGTAATGTCTCAAAACTGTTCTCTGTGGAAGACTGCAGCATACTTTTAATGGGATTTGTGTTGCAGTGGAAGAGGAGGTGAAGGAGGCTTTTGCCCAAAAAATGATCCATCCCTATCACTGCATGTTCCACCCACATGTCCACATTCATCTACTTTTGCCAAAAGCCAGAGTGATGAGCAGAGCTGTGCACTTCATGTAGAGCAGCTGTGCAACTTTGTGCTCATTTTCACCTGCTCCCTTGTGCACAGCCACAGCACACCACTGTGCACAGCCACTGAATCCTTCATTCAATGAAAATGCTCACAACACCCTACAATCTGCATTGTTTTTTGTTTGTTTTTAATTTTAGCCTTTAATTGTAGCCTGGCACCAAAATAACTGAGCAGCCAAATCCACATTGAGGAAGCAATGCCTGAGTTCAGGATGCACTAATGAAATACACTCAACAAAAATATAAACGCAACACTTTTGGTTTTGCTCCCATTTTGTATTAAATGAACTCAAAGATCTAAAACTTTTCCACATACACAATATCACCATTTCCCTCAAATATTGTTCACAAACCAGTCTAAATCTGTGATAGTGAGCACTTCTCCTTTGCTGAGATAATCCATCCCACGTCACAGGTGTGCCATACCAGGATGCTGATTAGACACCATGATTAGTGCACAGGTGTGCCTTAGACTGTCCACAATAAAAGGCCACTCTGAAAGGTGCAGTTTTGTTATATTGGGGGGGATACCAGTCCGTATCTGGTGTGACCACCATTTGCCTCATGCAGTGCAACACATCTCCTTCACATAGAGTTGATCAGGTTGTCAATTGTGGCCTGTGGAATGTTGGTCCACTCCTCTTCAATGGCTGTGCGAAGTCGCTGGATATTGGCAGGAACTGGTACACGCTGTCGTATACGCCGGTCCAGAGCATCCCAAGCATGCTCAATGGGTGACATGTCCGGTGAGTATGCCGGCCATGCAAGAACTGGGACATTTTCAGCTTCCAAGAATTGTGTACAGATCCTTGCAACATGGGGCCGTGCATTATCCTGCTGCAACATGAGGTGATGTTCTTGGATGTATGGCACAACAATGGGCCTCAGGATCTCGTCACGGTATCTCTGTGCATTCAAAATGCCATCAATAAAATGCACCTGTGTTCTTCGTCCATAACAGACGCCTGCTCATACCATAACCCCACCGCCACCATGGGCCACTCGATCCACAACATTGACATCAGAAAACCGCTCACCCACACGACGCCACACACGCTGTCTGCCATCTGCCCTGGACAGTGTGAACCGGGATTCATCTGTGAAGAGAACACCTCTCCAACGTGCCAAACACCAGCGAATGTGAGCATTTGCCCACTCAAGTCGGTTACAACGACGAACTGGAGTCAGGTCGAGACCCCGATGAGGACGACGAGCATGCAGATGAGCTTCCCTGAGACGGTTTCTGACAGTTTGTGCAGAAATTCTTTGGTTATGCAAACCGATTGTTTCAGCAGCTGTCCGAGTGGCTGGTCTCAGACGATCTTGGAGGTGAACATGCTGGATGTGGAGGTCCTGGGCTGGTGTGGTTACACGTGGTCTGCGGTTGTGAGGCTGGTTGGATGTACTGCCAAATTCTCTGAAACGCCTTTGGAGACGGCTTATGGTAGAGAAATGAACATTAAATACACGAGCAACAGTTCTGGTTGACATTCCTGCTGTCAGCATGCCAATTGCACGCTCCCTCAAATCTTGCGACATCTGTGGCATTGTGCTGTGTGATAAAACTGCACCTTTCAGAGTGGCCTTTTATTGTGGGCAGTCTAAGGCACACCTGTGCACTAATCATGGTGTCTAATCAGCATCTTGGTATGGCACACCTGTGAGGTGGGATGGATTATCTCAGCAAAGGAGAAGTGCTCACTATCACAGATTTCGACTGGTTTGTGAACAATATTTGAGGGAAATGGTGATATTGTGTATGTGGAAAAAGTTTTAGATCTTTGAGTTCATCTCAAACAAAATGGGAGCAAAACCAAAAGTGTTGCGTTTATATTTTTGTTGGGTGTAAAAACCAAAGCTTCTGTAAAATTATAGTAAAAGTGTTGTGTGGGCAGCTGAAGAGGAGGTACTGCTGGCCCACCACCACCAGATGGCGCCCTGCTTGAAGTGCGGGCTTCAAGCACGAGAGGGCGTCGGAGAAACAGAGAGTGACAGCTGTCACTCATCATCTGCACCAGCTGTCACTCATCTTCCACATCACCATAAAAGCCGGACTACAACTCCACCTCCCCGCCGAGAAATCAGCAACCAAGAGGTAACTGTCTCTATTGAGATTTCTCTGCTAAACTGAACTCTTCTTTGCAGCCGTTTGCCCTGTGGTGTCCTTATCGGAGCTGGCGTAAGGGCGTGACCGCGACGACTTCGCATCACGCTCCATCTCAGATAAGTGGTTACACAGGAGCTGCACGAGTGTGTGATTGGAGGTGGAGGTGCTCCCTCCTTAAAGAACATTATCTGTGAGTGGACTACTGAGTGTGCGGACTCACACTCACCTGGACTTTCTCTGTTCTCTGCCAGCAGTACCAAGGTCGACAGCCGAAGGCAGAGGCCACCTGGGGACTCGGGACTTGGCGGCTCCAGTGTTCTTCAGGCCCGTTGGTGGTGGAAGCTGTGTGGGAATCAGCTCTTCTCTTGCCAGAGGTCTTCTATCTTCGAGCCTGCCCACACGTCACCTGGTGTATAATTGGCAATCCATATTTCTGTCTGTATTCCGTTGTGTGTTTTCACAATATTAAATTGTTACTCGTTGGCTTATCCATTGTCCGTTCCTTAGCGCCCCCTGTTGTGGGTCCGTGTCACGACACCTTCCCAACAAAAAGATTCATATTACCCCTATCAGCAGAAATTACATGTGGTGGCTCATGATTCATCCTGGTATCACAAATTTTTTGAACAGGTTCAAAATCTTCCCAATTGCTCATAAAGTTCTACAATGCTACTCTTACCACAGACTGCACATTTTCATGGACAAATTGGGTATCCAGTTGTTTTTTGCACCAAAAACTATATAATTAGCAATGGGAGACAATACTCTCAGTCAAAATTGTTCTTTCCTTTCAGCTCTCTTTTATGCTGTACTATATCATTTTAGTAGCAGGACAGTGAATGCTTCAACCTTTTGTTTGTTGGCTGCTTTTTGCCACCCCTCCTTTCTAAGTTCCAGTAGGTTTTCTGGTATTTTCTTTACAGTGAATAATCTCACTGCATACCTAATAGCCCTCAAACAGCAGCTGTCACTCTGCTGAGGTGAAAATGGGCAACCTCACATTCTTTAATCCTCCAGTTGCAGAGCTACTAACCATGGCTTCTGGAATATAGAAACTCTGTGAATATGGGTGTGTGCACTCATCTCGTATGATTGACTTAAGCTTGTGTAATCAGTGTTCACTTGGTTTTGAGGAACAGGACACAGGTTTACTGTAGTCCTGTGACATTACAGATTTGTGATGGTTTTCTTTGCAGTGATGTCTGAGATGTTAAAGATTATGGGCATTCAGGAGGAGATTGTCCTTTTTGGACAGATATTTGCCTAACATATATCACGGCATGTCGTGATTCAGCATCACGAAATACAGTGGGGAAAATAAGTATTTGATCCCCTGTCAGTTTTTCTGGTTTTCCCACCTACAAAGAATGGAGAGGTCTGTAATTTTTATCGTAGGTACACTTCAACTGTGAGAGACAGAATCTAAAAAAAAAAAAAATCCAGTAAATCACATTGTATGATTTTTAAATAATTAATTTGCATTTTATTGCATAAAATACGAGGTCTGTTAGAAAAGTATCCGACCTTATTATTTTTTTTCAAAAATCATATGGATTTGAATCACGTGTGATTGTCAGACAAACTTGAACCCTCATGCGCATGCTTGAGTTTTTCCATGCCTGTCGGTTGCGTCATTCGCCTGTGAGCAGGCTTTGAGTGAGGAGTGGTCCAGCCCCCTCGGCGGATTTTCATTGTCAGGAAATGGCGGAATGATTTGGGCTTTCTTTCTATCAGAATTTTTTCAGAAACTGTTAGAGACTGGCAGCTGGAAACCATTAGAAAAATTTATCTGGCTTTCGGTGAAAATTTTACGGGCTTCACAGAGATTAAGGATGGCTTTAAGGACGCTTGGCGCGCCGCGCTCTGTGCCGCAATCAAGAGCCACAAACCACCGGATCATTTCTAAATGGATGGCTCTGTGGAGCCGGGACCGTCATGTGCACTTTCTCTGGTTATCACAAGAGCTGGACATCAACGATTTTCCGGCAGATTTCACTTTTAACAAGAGATTTTGTCATAGAAAGCCGAGCGGAGGCTTCGCGTGTCACGATGGATTTGCTACTGGAGCGAGACAAAACGACCTCCATTTTGGTCTCACAGGACGGCTTTGAGATGGCGTTCAGACAGCTGTCGGTGGTTTTTCCATCGAGTGATTATCCGAGAAATTGTGGATGTGCCTGGACATGCCAGAACATGTCCCGTGAGGCTTCATCACGGTGTTGCTGTGTGCCATGCGGCACCACCGTGATGCGCGAAGCCTCCGCTCCTCTTTCCGTGACAAAAACTCCTGTAACAGTGGAATGTGCCGTTCATTTCCAAACTGGATGCTGTGTTTTATCCGGGACGTCGTCTGACTAGCACAGGAATTGTGAAAAGACGTGGACATCAGCACTTTTTCAGCACATTGAGACAGACGTGCGGAGGAATTCCGTGCGTCGTGGCAGAGATGAGGGAGGGATCCAAAATAAGGCCCCGTGAGACCCAGGAATGC
Organism: Thalassophryne amazonica; assembly: GCF_902500255.1. Lineage (NCBI taxonomy): Eukaryota > Metazoa > Chordata > Actinopteri > Batrachoidiformes > Batrachoididae > Thalassophryne > Thalassophryne amazonica. The sequence goes on along the minus strand of NC_047103.1, from coordinate 75,398,219 downwards.
TCCTCCGGGCCATACCCCTCCCAGTCCACCAGATACTCGAAGCCCCGGCCCCGTCGACGCACATCAAGGATGCGGCTCACTGTCCAGGCAGGATGGCCACCCACAGTCCGGGCAGAGGCGGGGGAACGGCCGGTGGGCACAAGGTGCTGGAACAGACTGGTTTAAGACGAGACACATGAAAGACTGGATGGATCCTGAGGGTACGAGGCAACTTGAGCTTAACAGCAACAGGGTTGACAACTTTATCCACAACAAACAGACCCAGGTACCGAGGAGCCAGCTTCTTGGCTGCTGCTTTAAGAGGCACATCCTTGGCAGACAACCATACTTCCTGCCCAGGCCGGTAGTGGGGGGCCGGGGTACAATGCCGGTCTGCATGGAGAGCAGTTCTCTCTCTCGTCCGGAGAAGGGTGGAGCGGGCAGTTCGCCAAACTCGTCGGCACCGCTGCACATGGGCCTGGACTGAAGGCACCGAGAGAGTCAATTCCTGAGCAGGAAACAGAGGTGGTTGGTAACCCACAGAGCACTCAAAGGGTGACAAGCCGGTAGCTGAGCTCACCTGAGAATTATGTGCATATTCTATCCATGGCAGGTGAGCACTCCAGGAAGAAGGATGAGAAGAAGTGACACAGCGAAGGGCGGCTTCCAATTCCTGGTTGGTCCACTCCGCCTGCCCGTTGGTCTGGGGATGAAACCCGGACGAGAGACTGATCGAAGCCCCCAAAGCAGCACAGAAGGCCTTCCAGACTTGAGATGTAAACTGGGGTCCTCGGTCTGACACGATGTCCAGGGGAATGCCATGCAGCTGGAACACATGGTGGACCAGGAGGTTCGCAGTCTCCAACGATGAAGGTAACTTGGGCAGGGCCAGAAAGTGTGCTGCCTTAGAAAACCGGTCCAGAATGGCGAGTATGAGCGTGTTTCTGCTTGAGGGAGGCAATCCGGTGACGAAATCTAGGCAGATGTGGGACCATGGTCGGCCAGGTGTGGGAAGCGGATGAAGAAGACCAGATGGCTGTTGGTGAGATGATTTATTTCTAGCGCAGATGGTGCAGGCAATGATAAACTCATGGGTGTCTGCTTGGAGTGAGGGCCACCAGAAATGCTGCTGATCTAAGTGTATAGTCCTACGAATGCTGGGATGACAGGAGAATTTGGAGGAGTGAACAAACTGCAGGACATCTGATCTGGCTGAGGGATGCACAAAAAGGCAGCCTGGAGGTCCTCCTCCAGGGTCGGGATGAGTCTTTTGAGCCTCCCTGATGACTCCCTGAATGTCCCAGGTGAGGATGCCCAAGATCATGTGCCTGAGAAGGAACAGTCCGGAGTAAGGGAGTAGTCCTCAGGAGCAAACTGGCAAGACAGGGCATCACAGCTACTAGACTAAAGTTACGGCTGAAACGGCGAAAAAATTTGCAAATCCTAAGAACTGTTGAAGTTGTTTATGATTGGAGGGAGGTGGCCACTTCACCACGGCAGAGACTTTGGCAGGGTCTGGTCTAATCTGGTTGTGTTCAAATATGACACGGAGGTTTGATGGAAGGCACATTTCTCTGCTTTGACAAAGAGACTGTTCTCTAAGAGACATTTTAGAACTAGATGGACATGTTGAATGTGTTCAGGCAGGTTCTTAGAAAAAATGAGTATGTCATCTAAGTAGACAAATACAAAGCGATTGAGAAAGTCACTGAGGACATCGTTAACCAAAGCTTGAAAGACGGCGAGAGCATTAGTGAGACCGAAGGGCATAACTAGATATTCAAAATGCCCCAAATGCAGTCTTCCACTCATCTCCCTCTTTAATATGGACTAGATGGTAAGCATTCCTAAGATCGAGCTGGAAAAAATGGCTGCTCCCTGCAACCCGTCCTTCTTCCCCACAAAAAAGAAGCCTGCCCCTAAGGGTGAGGAGGAGGAATGAATAAGACCTGCAGCCAGGGAGTCTTGAATATACTGCTCCATGGATTCCCTCTCCGGGTGCAACAGATTGTACAGGCGGCTGGAAGGAAGCTCTGCACCTGGAAGCAAATCGATGGAGCAGTCATACGGTCGGTGAGGAGGCAATGATAGCGCACAGCTCTTACTAAAGACTTCTTGAAGGTCATGGTACTCTGTAGGAATTATAGAGGGGTCTACTGGGGGAATAATAGACTCCCTGGAACTCTGAGTTGGCGGAACAGACGAACAGAGACAACGGAGGTGACAGGCTTCGCTCCACCGGGAGATGGACCCAGTTGGCCAGTCAACATCAGAATTGTGTAAGAGTAACCATGGAACAATAGGTGGAGTGGATGAGTAAACAAAAAATTGAATTAAATGATTACCAGAAACTAGCAAAGAAACAGGAACAGTCTGATGAGTTATAGGGGGGAGAGGAGTACCATACATTCATTCATTCATCTTCTACCACTTAGTCCAATTAAGGGTCGCGGGAGAGGAGTACCATTAAGTGCCAAAACCTGGATAGGGGAGGATAGTTCAATCCCAGGAATATGAGCCTGATCAATCATGCTAGGATCTAAGAAATTAGCATCTGCACCAGAGTCTAAAAGGATTCAAGGATTCAAAGGAGTTTATTGTCATATGCACATAGGAACATGTTCCCTCCACAATGAAATGTCTTTACTGCATTTAACCCATCCTAATTGCCAGTTAGGAGCAGAGGTCGCCTTTATGGCGCCCAGGGACCCAGCTCTAGATGTATGTCCCTGCCCTGAGTCATGAGCAGGGCTGAGCAAACCTTGACCGGCTTCATGACACACTTAACAAACAACACCACACATAATCGGGTCCGGTACATAAACACACATAAAAGCACACACAAGGAAAGTATTGGGAAAGAAAAAACCTCCATTGCTGCTGTGTTGAACATACACAGCACCACTGAAGCAAAAAAACAAAACAAAAAACCCATAAGCACAGAAAACAGTCACAGAAAAACAGTAAACAATCACAACAGACGACAGCCGAGACTTGAATGTGTCCAGTGTTCAGACAGACAGCCCAGAGGCCGCCCTTGGCGCCATCAACAGGCCTTATCTGTCCATCCTCGGAGGGGATCCCATTCCTGAATCAGTCCACCAGAGTCCAAGGTCCCACAGTCAACATCACAGGACTGGGAGAGGGAAAGACAAGAGAGGCGGGGTAAGACGAGGAGCGAGGCATCAGGAGTGTTCCTCGGGGGGAGGATTTTATCCCAGCGGCCTTGAAGGGCAGTTGGTGTTTGGAAACCAAATAGATATCCAGATTAACAGACGCCTGAAAGATTCCACTGTCTGAAACTTCAGAGTGGCTCCCAAATACATCTGAATAGAGGAGAAGAGATGTGGTCATTACTGACGATCAAAGCGGTTTTCCAGTGCAGCCATTCTCCCCGAGATGGATTCCAACGTGCGGTTAACACCTGCCAACTGAGCTGACACTGCCCTTCCAATCGATCATGTGGGGCAGCCAGGACGGATCAATTAATGTCGCCTCCACCTTCTTAATTTTCCGGTAAACCAGTGCTATGGCCGCTCCATGCAGCAGAAACCCGGTCACCACAGCTCCAAATAAGTAAACATCTTCAACGTCCTCCACAGACGACGTGTACATGCACGACTTGCCACCTCCACCAGCTGTCCATCACGTAACCCGCCACATGTGTCCCAGCAGGACAGGTCGGGTCCTCCGCTCCCGAGTGTCTTGTAGAAAAAATAGTGTTAATTGCTTTCAGAGACCACTTGATCAGATCCATTTTGCCATTTCCAGAGGAGCAGGGCTGGCAGCCTCACAAACATGCTACAGTAGCAGGAAACTTGGGGAGGGAGGAGGAAAGAAAAATGCGACCATCCCGACCGAGAGCAAGAAGGCAAAAAGGGCCTGGAGTTTGAATGATTGATTGAAGAAAAAAAAAAGTAACCGGGATTTGGGTACGTGAAATGTTACCCACTGTGAAATGAGTGAAGCTCACCAATAGCCCGGGGTCTATTGGCGAGCGTTCTCTTCTGGCCGAACTGGGCATTCGCGAATAATATGTCCCCGGGCACTGCAATACAGACACTCCCCGGCTGACGAGCGCCATCTACGCTCTTCAGGTGTCAGTCGAGCCCTACCGAGCTGCATGGGTTCCTCGGTAGGGGGCGCTGTGTGCGTGGGGAGTGCACTCCCAGTGAAACCCGAGGAAGAAGGAACAGGGTCTGCATGCGGAGGGACCTGAGGGGAAGATACGCACACAGCCCTTCGGCCTCTCTCCCACCGTCTCTCCCTCAAACGATTATCAATCTTAATGGCTAATGAAATGAGGTTATCGAGGGAAGGGGGAAGATCGCGGACCACCAGCTCATCTTTAAGCTTCTCAGATAAGCCGTTAATAAAGACGCTCCGTAGCGCGGCGGTATTCCAACCAAAATGCGGAATTCAATGGAGTACGCCGCCACACTACGGTTCTCCTGCCTGAGGGTCAACAGCTGCTGGGAGGTCGCTTGCCCTGGGGGGACAGAGAAAAGGTTCCTGACACAGAGGTACTAATGCTAATGAGGAAGAGGTTGTGGCAGCTGGCTCGGCTGACGGCGCTGTTGCTGCGGCGGCTAAAGCTAAGCTATCTGCTAAGCACTGACAGCATACAGAGATGCTACTGCATAGTTGAAATACCTGTGACTCCAGGGATTTCTGTTGATCAGATAAAGCAGAAAGATGTTGGTGTTGTTGACCGAGTAACTTTCCCTGTGAGCTGAGGGCCAGGCGAAGTTGCTCTGCTTCCGCTGAGTCCATTTGGTGGCCAGAAACTCCTGTTAGGGTTAAACCCGAGAGAACAGTGTTTAGGACCCAAAATGAAGAAAGCAAGCGAAAGTACAAAACAGAATGAATTATTGATAAGTATGGTGAGTGTTACAAGCCAAGAAGCCAAGCACTGGAGGTGGGAGAGACCGCTGGAGCTAACGGGAGGCAGGAACGTCACACCCAAACACCGGTTGTCTGGAACCAGTACAGAACAGGACCAGGTGGCACAGTGAAGCAGAGGAAACCAGGAGCTCTGAGGATGCAGGAAACAGAGTTAGTATAAGCCACAGAATAAAAGTACAAAAAGGTCATCCAACACACAAGACCGAAGAAACCTGTAGGCAAACTGAGTTTCCGGCGTCTGAGAGCGTGGAGAGATGAGGTATTTGTACAGGTGGTTAATGAGTGCGAGCAGGTGAATCCAATCAGTTCCACAAGTGGCTCCAGCAGACACAAGAAGGGAGGGGGAGTGAGGCAGATACAGCAGCAAACCAAGGCAGCACAACATATATATATATATATATATATATATATATATATATATATATATATATATATATATATATATATATATATATATATATATGAGGGCTGTCAATAAAGTATAGGTCCTTTTTTTTCAAAAACTATATGGACTTCATTCATATGTTTTTACGTCAGACATGCTTGAACCCTCGTGCGCATGCGTGAGTTTTTTCACGCCTGTCGGTGACGTCATTCGCCTGTGAGCACTCCTTGTGGGAGGAGTCGTCCAGCCCCTCGTCGGAATTCCTTTGTCTGAGAAGTTGCTGAGAGACTGGCGTTTTGTTTGATCAAAATTTTTTCTAAACCTGTGAGGCACATCAAAGTGGACACGGTTCGAAAAATTAAGCTGGTTTTCGGTGAAAATTTTAACGGCTGATGAGAGATTTTGAGGTGATACTGTCGCTTTAAGGACTTCCCACGGAGCGAGACGTCGCACAGCGGTCCCAGGCGCCGTCGTTAGCCTGTTTCAAGCTGAAAACCTCCACATTTCAGGCTCTATTGATCCAGGACGTCGTGAGAGAACAGAGAAGTTTCAGAAGAAGTCGGTTTCAGCATTTTATCCGGATATTCCACTGTTAAAGGAGATTTTTTTTAATGAAAGACGTGCGGACGGGTCCGCGCGTCGGGACGCAGCCGGCAAGGTGCGGCGGCACAGGAAAAACACCTCCGTGTTGATAACCATTTGTAAAATCCAGGCGGCTTTTGATGGCTTTCAGTGGAGTGAGTATATGAGAAATTGTTTAACAGCTGGACATGTTCCAACTTGTCCTTAAGGCTTCCAACAGAGGTGTTTTTCCTGTGGCGGAGCGTCGTGGCGGCTGCGAGCCGACGCTGCAATCTGCCCGCACGTCTTTCATTAAAAAAAATCTCCTTTAACAGTGGAATATCCGGATAAAATGCTGAAACCGACTTCTTCTGAAACTTCTCTGTTCTCTCACGATGTCCTGGATCAATAGAGCCTGAAATGTGGAGGTTTTCAGCTTGAAACAGGCTGACGATGGCGCCTGGGACCGCTGCGCGACGTCTCGCTCCGTGGGAAGTCCTTAAAGCGACAGTATCACCTCAAAATCTCTCATCAGCCGTTAAAATTTTCACCGAAAACCAGCTTAATTTTTCGAACCGTGTCCACTTCGATATGCCTCACGAGTTTAGAAAAATTTTGATTAAACAAAACGCCAGTCTCTCAGAACTTCTCAGACAAAGGAATTCCGACAAGGGGCTGGACGACTCCTCCCACAAGGAGTGCTCACAGGCGAATGACGTCACCGACAGGCGTGGAAAAACATGCATGCGCACGAGGGTTCAAGCATGTCTGACGTAAAAACATATGAATGAAATCAATATAGTTTTTGAAAAAAATAAAAAAGACCTATACTTTATTGACAGACCTCGTGCATGTGTATATATGTATGTATGTGTATATATGTATATATATATATATATGTATATGTGTATATATATATATATGTATATGTGTATATATATATATATGTATATGTATATGTATATATATATGTATATGTATATGTATATGTATATGTATATGTATATGTGTATACATACACACAGCGAGTCAAATAAATAGTCGATTTTGCAAGCAGTTCAATCTACAAAGAATGGAAAAGTCTGTAATTTTTTTATCATAGGTACACTTCAACTGTGAGAGATAGAAAAAAAAATCAGAAAATCATTTTGCATGATTTTTAAAGAATTAATTTGCATTTTATTGCATGGAATAAGTATTTGATACAATAGAAAAACAGACCTTAATATTTGGTACAGAAACCTTTGTTTGTAGTTACAGAGGCCAGATGTTTCCTGTAGTTCTTGACCAAATTTGCACACTGCAGCAGGGATTTTGGTACAATCCTCCACACGGATCTTCTCCAGATCTTTCAAGTTTCAGCTCCCTCCAAAGATTTTCTATTGGGATCAGGACTGGAGACAACCATTTTCAGATCTCTCCAGAGATGTTCAATCAGATTCAGGACTGGACTTTGGCTGGGCCACTGAAGAACATTCAGAGTTGTCGTGAAGCCATTCCTTTGATATCTTGGCTGTGTGCTTAGGGTTATTGTCCTGCTGAAAGATGAACCATTGCCCCAGTCTGACGACAAGAGCGCTCTGGAGCGGGTTTTCATCCAGGATGTCTCTGTATATTGCTGCATTCATCTTTCCCTCAATCTTGGCTAGTCTTCCAGTTCCTGCTGCTGAAAAACATTCCCAAAACATGATGCTGCCACCACCATACTTCATTGTAGGGATGGTGGCTGATTTTCTCCAAACATGACACCTGAGTGTCCTTCAGGTGCCTTTTGGCAAACTCCAGGCAGGCTGTCATGTGCATTTTACCAAGGAGTCAATTCCATCCTGTCACTTTATCATATAGGTCTGATTGGTGGATTGCTGAAGAGATGGTTGTCCTTCTGTAAGGTTCTTCTCTCTCCACAGAGGAATGCTGGAGCTCTGACAGAGTGACCGTTAGGTTGTTGGTCGCCTCCCCGACTAAGGCCCTTCTCCCCCAATTGCTCTGTTTAGATGGGAGGCCAGCTCTAGGAAGAATCCTGGTGGATCTGAACTTCAGACATTTATGGATGATTGAAGCCACTGTGCTCATTCGGACCTTCAAAGCAGTAGAAATGTTTCTGTACTCTTCCTCAGATTTGTGCCTTGACAATCCTGTCTCAGAGGTCTACAAATTCCTTTGACTTCATGCTTGGTTTGTGCTCTGTCGTGCATTGTCAACTGTTGGACCTTATATGTAGACAGGTGTGTGCCTTTCCAAATCGTTTCCTGTCAACTGAATTTATCCCAGGTGGACTCCAATTAAGGTGTTGAAACATCTCAAGGATTATCAGTGAAAACAGGATCCACCTGAGCTCAGTTTTGAGCTTCATGGCAAAGACTGTGAATACTGATGATTTCTTCCTTTTTTATTTTTAATAAATTTGCATAAAATTTAAGAAAAATCACAGTCATTATGGGGTTCTGTGTGTAGAATTTTGAAGATTAAAAAAATCTCATCCATTTTGGAATAAGGCTGTAAGATAACAAAATGTGGAAAAAGTGAAGAGCTGTGAATATTTCCTGGATGCACTGTATCGTTGATTCAATCTTACTTGACATCACCTCCGTTTCAAACAGAGTTAAGAAAAATTAATGGCCGATCATAGAAGATATCGAAAGACATCAGATTGCGCACTGCTGATTATCCATCCATCCATCCATTTTCTTCCGCTACATCCGGAGTCGGGTCGCGGGGGCAGCAGCTCAAGCAAAGCCGCCCAGACCTCCCGATCCACACACAACTCCCCCAGCTCCTCCGGGGGAACCCCAAGGCGTTCCCAAGCCAGCCGAGAGACGTAGTCCCTCCAGCATGTCCTGGGTCTTCCCCGGAGCCTCCTCCCGATGGGACGTGCCCAGAACACCTCTCCAGCGAGGCGTCCAGGGGCATCCAGAAAAGATGCCCGAGCCACCTCAACTGACTCCTTTCAACATGGAGGAACAGCAGCTCGACTCCGAGCTCCTCCCGAGTGACCGAGCTCCTCACCCTATCTCTAAGGGAGCGCCCACCCACCCTGCAGAGGAAACTCATCTCGGCCACTTGTACTCGCGATCTCGTTCTTTCGGTCATGAGCCAAATCTCACGACCATAGGTGAGGAGCAGAACGTAGATCGATCGGTAAATCGAGAGCTTTGCCCCCCTACTCAGCTCTCTCTTCACCACGACGGTCCGATACAGGGACCGCATCACTGCAGATGCTGCACCGATCCGTCTATCGATCTCACGCTCCATCCGTCCCTCACTCGTGAACAAGACCCTGAGATACTTAGACTCCTCCACTTGAGGCAAGGACACTCCACCGACCTGAAGAGGGCAAAGCACCTTTTTCCGGTCGAGGATCATGGCCTTGGATTTAGAGGTGCTGATCTCCATCCCGGACGCCTCACACTCGGCTGCAAACTGCCCCTGTCTACTGATAAGAAATAAAATTATGAATCATAAAAACATCAGGTTTAAATTTGAAGAAGTAAGTATAAATAAAGTAAAGGATTATTTGAAATCCTGTAAAGACAAGCCCCTGGGTGTTGACGGTCTTGATAGTAGGCTTCTCAGACTAGCAGCCGATTGTATTGCTCCTGTTTTAGCTCATATAATAAACCTCAGTTTGATTGTAACACATGTCCGCAAGCGTGGAAACAGGCTAAAATTATTCCACTACTGAAAAATAAGAAAATTCCGTTCTCCACTTTAAATAGTTGACCTATAAGTATCCTACTTGTGTTGGGAAAAATTATGGAGTCTATTGTATATGAGCAAATTAATAATTATTTTTCTTCAAATAACAGAGCAGAGTAGCTACCTAAACTCTGTAAGGGAGTTAGAGTATCTTGTCAATAGTTTTACATCCTCATTGAAGACAACTTTGGATGCTGTAGCTCCTCTGAAAAAGAGAGCTTTAAATCAGAAGTGTCTGACTCCGTGGTATAACTCACAAACTCGTAGCTTAAAGCAGATAACCCGTAAGTTGGAGAGGAAATGGCGTCTCACTAATTTAGAAGATCTTCACTTAGCCTGGAAAAAGAGTTTGTTGCTCTATAAGAAAGCCCTTCGTGAAGCTAGGACATCTTTCTACTCATCACTAATTGAAGAAAATAAGAACAACCCCAGGTTTCTTTTCAGCACTGTAGCCAGGCTGACAAAGAGTCAGAGCTCTATTGAGCTGAGTATTCCATTAACTTTAACTAGTAATGACTTCATGACTTTCTTTGCTAACAAAATTTTGACTATTAGAGAAAAAATTACTCATAACCATCCCAAAGATGTATCGTTATCTTTGGCTGCTTTCAGTGATGCCGGTATTTGGTTAGACTCTTTCTCTCCGATTGTTCTGTCTGAGTTATTTCATTAGTTACTTCATCCAAACCATCAACATGCTTATTAGACCCCATTCCTGCCAGGCTGCTCAAGGAAGTCCTACCATTATTTAATGCTTCAATCTTAAATATGATCAATCTATCTTTGTTAGTTGGTTATGTACCACAGGCCTTTAAGGTGGCAGTAATTAAACCATTACTTAAAAAGCCATCACTTGACCCAGCTATCTTAGCTAATTATAGGCCAATCTCCAACCTTCCTTTTCTCTCAAAGATTCTTGAGAGGGTAGTTGTAAAACAGCTAACTGATCACCTGCAGAGGAATGGTCTATTTGAAGAGTTTCAGTCAGGTTTTAGAATTCATCATAGTACAGAAACAGCATTAGTGAAGGTTACAAATGATCTTCTTATGGCTTCGGACAGTGGACTTATCTCTGTGCTTGTTCTGTTGGACCTCAGTGCTGCTTTTGATACTGTTGACCATAAAATTTTATTACAGAGATTAGAGCATGTCATAGGTATTAAAGGCATTGCGCTGCGGTGGTTTGAATCATATTTGTCTAATAGATTACAGTTTGTTCATGTAAATGGGGAATCTTCTTCACAGACTAAAGTTAATTATGGAGTTCCACAAGGTTCTGTGCTAGGACCAATTTTATTCACTTTATACATGCTTCCCTTAGGCAGTATTATTAGACGGTATTGCTTAAATTTTCATTGTTACGCAGATGATACCCAGCTTTATCTATCCATGAAGCCAGAGGATACGCACCAATTAGCTAAACTGCAGGATTGTCTTACAGACATAAAGACATGGATGACCTCTAATTTCCTGCTTTTAAACTCAGATAAAACTGAAGTTATTGTACTTGGCCCCACAAATCTTAGAAGCATGGTGTCTAACCAGATCGTTACTCTGGATGGCATTTCCCTGATCTCTAGTAATACTGTGAGAAATCTTGGAGTTATTTTTGATCAGGATATGTCATTCAAAGCGCATATTAAACAAATATGTAGGACTGCCTTTTTGCATTTACGCAATATCTCTAAAATCAGAAAGGTCTTGTCTCAGAGTGATGCTGAAAAACTAATTCATGCATTTGTTTCCTCTAGGCTGGACTATTGTAATTCATTATTATCAGGTTGTCCTAAAAGTTCCCTAAAAAGCCTTCAGTTGGTTCAGAATGCTGCAGCTAGAGTACTGACGGGGACTAGCAGGAGAGAGCATATCTCACCCGTGTTGGCCTCCCTTCATTGGCTTCCTGTTAATGCTAGAATAGAATTTAAAATTCTTCTTCTTACTTATAAGGTTTTGAATAATCAGGTCCCATCTTATCTTAGGGACCTCATAGTACCATATTACCCCATTAGAGCGCTTCGCTCTCAGACTGCGGGCTTACTTGTAGTTCCTAGGGTTTGTAAGAGTAGAATGGGAGGCAGAGCCTTCAGCTTTCAGGCTCCTCTCCTGTGGAACCAGCTCCCAATTCAGATCAGGGGGACAGATACCCTCTCTACTTTTAAGATTAGGCTTAAAACTTTCCTTTTCGCTAAGGCTTATAGTTAGGGCTGGATCGGGTGACCCTGGACCATCCCTTGGTTATGTTGCTTTAGACGTAGACTGTGTTTCATAATTATTGTATGGCCTTGCCTTGCAATGTGGAGCGCCTTGGGGCAACTGTTTGTTGTGATTTGGCGCTATACAAGAAAAAAGTTGATTGATTGATTGATTGAACTTAATCTCTGATTTCCAACTTGCATATATAAAGAGGCACTCCACTGCCACGGCACTGACTCATATGTCTGATGATTGGCTCAGAGAGGTTGAAAAAAAGAATATAGTTGGTACTGTGTTCTCTGCTGCTTTTGATATTATTGATCATGATTTGTTATTGGAAAAACTCGCTGGTTACAGTTTTGAGCTATCAGCTCTTACCTGGCTTTACAGCTACTTATCAAACAGAACACAGACAGTGTTTTTAAGGGCAACTTTTCTGGCACCAGAAGTGTAGTATGTGGTGTGCCACAAGGGAGTTGTCTCGGTCCATTATTATTTACTGTTTTCACAAATGATTTACCATATATTTTTGATAAAGTCAATATAGTGATATATGCAGATGATTCTACCATTTATGTATCAGCATGCTCACACAATGATTTTAGAAATTGTCTTAAACATGGAACTGCTTAAGGTAGTTAACTGGGTTACATCCAATAAGCTAGTGTTAAATATAGCAAAGACTAATTGTATGATTATTGGCTCTAGTTGTGTTATTATGAAAAATCCTGTATTAAGCATTAGAGTTAATAATATTAGAGAAGCTTGAATCTTCGACTGGATTGGGGTGCTTGATGCGAAGATGTTTCGCTTCAAATCGCAGAAGCTTCCTCAGCTAAAATTCTTGCTCTGGTGGTCTGACTTCTGTCTTGACTCTTGTAGAGAAGAATAATCAAGAAGTCACAAAAGCTGGAGTTTTAAACCTAACCCTACCCCTCCTACCGAGAGGCAGACTGCTATAGGCTAGTGACTAAACAATAGCTCTAATTAGCACCTATTGTGCTCTAGTTAGCACCCTCCTAATGACAGGGCAGCTGTCCCTCCTAATAATATGAGAATAAATCAGGTACAGGAGACTAAGTTGCTGGGTGTAATGATAGATTCTAAATTATCATGGAAAAAACATATAAATAATATTTTTATAAAAATGAGCAGGGGTATATTGATTATTTGGAGACATGCAAGGTTTTTTTTAAGTTGTACAACATTGAATTACGCTATCAAATCGTTATTACTAGTATACCTGGATTATTGCCCAGCAGTTTGGTCAAATGCTTCTGGTGAAATGATTAATAAATTACAGATTATTGAAAATAGGGCTGCTTGTATAGCTCTTAAATGTAGTTATAGGACCATCATGATTACAATGCATAAAAGTTTAAACTGGGTGTTAGTTAAAGATAGACTATTACAGTATATTCACTGAGTATTTTTACTAGAAAGATTATTGTCACTAAGTTACCTCGTATTTTGTTCAGGAATTTCTCCTTCAGTTCAGAAAATCATTGATACATAACTAGACATGCTGTGGTGGGACATTTTACATTACCTGTGGCCAGGACTAATGCCATAAAAAACACTGTCTTATTTAGGGGTATGAAGGAATGGAATTCATTGCTGGGATCAGGCCCGGAACCAGATTGGTTTGGACCGATGCAGTTGCATCGGTCAGATTTTTTTACGCATCGTTTGTCATCGGTAAAAAAAAAAAAAAAAAAATCTTGAATAATCCTGAATAGTGCAGAACGTGTCCCCGCTGTGAACTCAGCTTTTGATTTGATCCCACAATGCACCGCGCAGGTGTACACACACAGGAAAATTCAAACCGGATCAAAACAAACATAGCGTTAGTTCAGTCAAGTCGATGATCATGGCACCCAGGAAAAAAGTTGTTGTGCAAGGAAAATTGGGTGCTTATTTCAGCAAGAAATGCTGAGTGGTTTATAAATAGTTTTCAGACAATAGTGTGGTTTAAAAGGCATTCTATGATGACTGAAATTACATTTTCAGTGGTATTACATTTTCAGTGGTTTTCCGACTAAAATCGTTGGTCGATCGGTGGCCGAAACTCGGAAAAAAAAACACTCGCTCAGTCGCTGTCGATTGTTGATGCTGACGATATTGGACCTACCACATGCACTGATCGTGAAAGTATTTAATTTATTCATAAATCATCATGGAAGTATGCCTGGTTTAAGTGTATTTATGCCACACACAAACTTTCAGATCGGAAAACATTTTATTTATTTACTAAATACATGTATCTGAACGAAGGCATCCATTCGGTCCCGTGGCATAGGACACTTTTCGATGATCAAAGAAATTAAATCATTGTTGACACACAGAAATTTCTTCATATTTTAAATACAGTATATTTAGTCATGGACATGACGAATATTGTTACCTGCTGGACTGTTTCTAATTTTGATTGGTATCAATGGAAAATGTCTTCTGTGAACTGTCTGTATCTCAATATATTATTATTAAGAATCTATGCAGTCATCTTTTTATTGATTTTATCAACTGAAAAGAATCACATAGATTCAGGTATAATTGAAAGATTTTGGCAATAAATTTGATCTTGTTTACAGTCAATTTTTGTTATAGTGTTGTTTTTTTAGGACATCATATTTATACAAATAAGAAGTGTTCACTATGGTCATGAAGTATCATAAGTATATTAAAAGAAGTGTGACAGTGTATGGAGCACACGAATAAAAGAATGAAGATTATTGAATAACGACATGTACGATTTTTATTTTATCACTGGACAAAAATGCATCTGTCAGATTTTCACTCTGGATCCAGCCCTGGGAATGTATTAAAATGAATGTTCATTTAGGGAACTTCTACAGCAGTATTTACTGACGTAGTGAGCAACCTGTTTTTTTTTTTTTTTTTTCCAGACAAGTTTTTTGTGAATATTGATTGACCAGATGTGATGATTAATGTAACTGGAAGCTGATTGGTTTTGTTTTATTTTTTCCCTTTATTATATATATATAGTGAGGAAAATAAGGATTTGATCACCCTGTGATTTTGCAAGTTCTCCCACTTAGAAATCATGGAGGGGTCTGAAATTTTCATCTTAGGTGCATGTCCACTGTGAAAGACATGATCTTAAAAAAAAAAAAAAAAACAGAAATCACAATGTATGATTTTTTTTAATAATTTATTTGTACGTTACTGCTGCAAATAAGCAAGTATTTGAACGCCTACCAACCAGCAAGAATTCTGGCTCACACAGACCTGTTAATTTTTCTTTAAGAAGCCCTCTTATTCTGCCCTCTTTACCTGTATTAATTGCACCTGTTTGAACTTGTTACCTGTATAAAAGACACCTGTTCATACACACTCAATCAATCACACTCCAACCTGTCCACCATAGCCAAGACCAAAGCGCTGTCTAAGGACACCAGGGACAAAACTGTAGACCTGCACAAGGCTGGGATGGACTACAGGACAACAGGCAAGCAGCTTGGTAGAAGACAACAACTGTTATGATTATTTATTAGAAAGTGGAAGAAACACAAGATGACTGTCAATGAAAGCTCAGAACTACACAGGAGGACCTGGTCTCTCACAGTGGACATGCACCTAAGATGAAAATTTCAGACTCCTCCATGATTTCTAAGTGGGAGAACTTGCAAAAGCGCAGGGTGTTCAAATACTTATTTTCCTTACTGTGTGTGTGTGTGTGTGTGTGTGTGTGTGTGTGTGTGTGTGTGTGTGTGTGTGTGTATATATATATATATATATATACGAGGTCTGTTAGAAAAGTATCCGACCTTATTATTTTTTCAAAAACCTGATGGATTTGAATCACGTGTGCTTGCATGAGCAAAGAGTTGCAGTGAAATTCATGCTGATGGCTTTGGCACGAAGCTGATGGCGGAGCAAAAGTGCCGTCGTGTTGAAGTCTCACAGGATATGTTGTGACATGCCCACCTCTTCCACAATTTCTCAGATAGCCACACGACTGAAAAGCCACCGAAAGCCATCTGAACCTTCCGAATGGTGGAAGAGGTGGGCATGTCACATGTCCTGTGAGGCTTCAACACGGTGGCGCTTTTGCTCTGTCAGCTTTGTGCAAAGGCCATTGGCGTGAATTTCGCTGCAACTCTTTTCATGGCAAAATCTTCTGTGACAGTGGAATGTGCCGAAAAAGTGCTGATGTCTACCTCTTCCACAATTTTTCGGATAGTCACACGACGGTCCCACATTACCACAGCGTTCACTTTGGAATGATCCGGTCATTTCTGCATGTTGATAGCCGCCCAGAGCGAGGCTCGCTCTCCACCGTTGTGCGGACGTCTTTAAACCAGTTGTACCACTCCTTAATCTGTGTGATGCCCATAGCATCGTCACCGAAAGCATCTGAATAATCCGAATGGTTTCCACCTGGCTGTCGCCCAGTTTCTGGCAAAGTTTGATGCAGTTGCGCTGCTCCAGTCATTCCACCATTTCCTTGCAAAGAAAAAACGATGAGAGACTCCATCCATCCTCACAGAAAGGCTGCTTACCAGCAAATGACGCAATCGACAGGCGTGAAAAAATTCACGCATGCGCACGAAGGTTCAAGGTTGGCTCATGCAAGCACATGTGATTCAAATCCGTCAGGTTTTTGAAAAAAATAAAAAGGTCGGATACTTTTCTAACAGACCTCGTATGTGTGTATGTGTATATATATATATATATGTGTGTATGTATATATATGTGTGTATGTATAAATGCATTTTTGATTATTTTATATTTTGGTTTTTGTTGTGTGGACCCCAGGAAGAGTAGCTGCAGCTTGCTGAATCTAATGGGGATCCTAATAAATAAACAAACAAACCTAAATAGCAAGCTCACAGGCGACAGTGGTAAGGAAAAACTCCCTTTGATTTGAGGAAGAAACCTCAAGTAGACAAGACTCAAAGGGGTGACCCTCTGCTTGGGCCATGCTCCCGACACAATTAACAATACAAATATAAAGGAAATTTTGTGAGTCCATGCTAATGCACAGGACGGGAGGCTTGCAGAAGAAGACACCCACTCCCATCTCCGCACCTCAAACAGGGAGAAAAAAAAAAAACAATCAGGCGGCAGTATAATTTGTCAGCATTTAGCAATAAAATTAACTTTATTTTATTAACTAATTAATTTTATTAACTAATAAAATTAAGTTAAAAGGGTAGAAAGCATAGCAACATACTATGCCAGTATGCTAGCCATATGAAAGGGAAAGTCTCTACAGAATCTGTTTTATTGACACAGTGCGATCATTCCACAGAACAGATGCACGATAAGAGAAAGCTCTGTGACTCACAGACTTTTTATTCACCCTAGGGACAAAAAGTAGTCCTACACACTGAGAATGCAGAGCCCGGGCCGGTACATAGGGTTTAAGTAGCAACAGGAGTGCAAGCATGGGTATTCTATTGCATCCTGAGTATGTGTCCATGTGTGGACAGAGGTATTTTGTTGTTGTTTTTCTTGTATTGATGCACAGAGGTTTAGTTTGCTTGCTTATTTTGGTGTTATTTAGGTTAGTTTTTTTTTTTTTTAGAAAATAGGTCATAGGCCAAGGTCAAATATTTGGCCCCACACACACACGCACACGCACACACTTAATTTTAAATAACTATAAATATACCCAACAACATACCAACATATGTCATGTTGCCTTTCAGTTGGACTGGCAGTCCCTGTGTCACATTGCTCATCATTTGCTTTAAACAGACTTCTCATCTCTTTTGGCCCTGCCTCACTGGTGGCATCATGGCAACTTGTCTCTTGTCACTGTAAAAGTCTTGCTCTGATTGAAAATTAATGGCAGCTCGTCACTTTGCCTATGTCTGTTGTAGCTAATGTGACCATGGGGTGATGAGGTTCCTAGCCATATTTGACAGCATTGTGAACAATGCCATGGGAGTGCTTTCTTCTGTACAAACTACTTATTGACACTGTTTCCAATATCCAAAGTGTTTTTTCTGCATTGTCTATTTGGTAGAATAAAAGTTTTCATATCAGCAAAAATAATGCAGATGCAGGTCTACAGCATATGACAAAAGATATGTTATCTTTTGTCATATGCTGTCATATCTGCTGATATTATTAGCCAACCAATATATCAATCTGGCTCTAGACAAGAGGCTGGAGTGTTGCAGATTCTGTTACACTTGGTCCTTATTTGGTGTATCAGGATCAAATCTATTGGCAGTTGTAATAGTTCTCTGGGATAAGTTCCCATTTTACACCCACGTCAAAATGCAAACTGTAAATATTTGAGGAAATCACTGCCGGAAACTAAATACAATTTATATTTACACTCTTATCCATCTGTCTGTGTCCAGGGAAAATAACCTGACAGTCTGCCACAAACGTAGAAGAAAAACTGCACCAGAAACTGGACTCTGTGGCCGTGTTGATGGAAGCTTGTATCCACAGTGAGGACACAACTTACAATGGCCTTTAAAACAATAATTTATGCTTCAACAGAACAATCATTTCTGGTTCAACCTGTTCTGTTTTGTGTGGACAGAATGAACATTCTGGCACTTTGGATAAATCATGGGTGCATGCTGGGAGCCTAATATTTCTTACAAAAAAAATAAGAGCAAACACTGAACATCATAAAGTGATACGTCAGCATTAGCAGTAATAATACTCTGATTACTCTGATGCATGACAAGTAAATTAATCTGGTGCTCTTAATGATACGTGGGTGTTGAATGCACGTGTCTGGGGACATTGCCTCTTTGTTTGGAGCATGTACATGTGTGTTTGTTTGAGTGCATGTTTTGATCACAGTGAGCTGAGACGCTTCTTCAGAACACAGATGCGCCCTGATTAAGGGCGAGCACGGCGATGACAGAACTGCATTAGTGTGATGTATGTGTTGTTAGCCAGCAAGCAGCTAATTCCAAATTTAACACCTGATTCGCACAATGCAGTCACACCTGAGTGCAAGCCGAGATTTACTACCCTTGTCACACCACCGATGGCTTTTATAAGTAATTTTTCGAAGTCCCTGTTTCATTCTCTCTCTGAGCATCTCTGATAATGAATTATGATTCTGGGTCAGAATTTAGCTTAAAAGCAGAATTACAGTCATTTGGAAACTGGGTTGGCATCAGTCAGTCACTTCACTAGAGGGGAAGGCCCACCTGGGAGGTTTCCTGAAAGCAAACATCTATATTTATTTATTTTTTTGAATGAAAATTAACCTCAACTTCAAATGTAGCAAGTGTGTTCGAAGATGCTGTGGCATACCTCAGAAGTGGAGCTGGAGAAGTAATGCTCCATCTTACTGTGAGGTACTTACATGCTAAATTTCACAGCAACAGAATGATCAGCACCGGGGGTGTTGCAGTAGGGTAGGCAAACTAGGCAACTGCCTGCAGCCCAAAGCTTAAAGTGACCTCCGTAAACAGTTGATTGTATTAGAATGCATAGTCGACAGTAGATCTGGGACAATACACTTATCTCTAAACACATTATGTAACACAATACTGGGGTGCCTAATCGATACCTATCAGGATATATAAGAAACTAGCGCATTGCCCGTGGGGATCCATGGCTCTAGATTGGGTAGTGTTTATAAAATAGGTAGCTGAGATTTTTCAAGGGTGGTAATAAATTATGCAAAGTTTCTTTAATGAATTGGAATGGTGTGAGAGTCCAGAATGTTTTAATAACCTTAGACCTCAACAGTTTTTAGAAAAAAAACTCAAACCTTTTATTTCCTGTTAATTACATAATTTTATTAATGTTAATTTACTGTCTTAATGTATTTATCATTTTTTTTAGATTGTTATCATATACACACTATCATTAGTATTATTTTATTATTACAATAAAACTCGTCTAAGCAGTCATCGTATGAACTGGATATTCACATTCACTGGACAAAAGCAAAAGTCCCAATGGTTTTGTATGGTTTTCCATGTAATAAACACCGTGTATAGCGGATTTTGTATTATGGATTTTCACTAACATCAGAAAAAACGTCCCACCACATCGCAATGCATTTACATTAAAAACCCTCACTTGTACCGGACTAAGCAGTCTGGATGTGCCCAGCTGAAACAGAGGTATGAAATGAAATTCAGCACTAACACTCGCCAATTCAAGGAAAGGAGGCACCGTATTTCCTTGATTAAAAGTTGGTGGTGTTTATTTTTTCAAACCGTGCTCAGACCCGGTGCCTAATTGAGGTAGGCCTTTATTCAAGGCTGGTGATTATTAACAACATGCTGCTTGTTGCCTGCACTGTAATATGGTGTTAAGTTTTACACATATCCTTGGGTGTGGCAAACCAAAGACAACCTCTACATGGCTGCAAACTCTCCCCGTAAGCTGAAGTGCACCTGCTAAACAACAGAGACCACAATGGCTGTGGTTGGTCATGCTTCCAATTTTTAGTCCTTCCTCTCCTGTCATATTTTAATAGTTTTTGCAGTGCACATGCCGATTACATTTCGATCATGGATCAAATACGTTTGGCAGAAAAGTCTGCAAATATGAACAACTTTACAACACGTAGTCTAAAAACTACAAAGACACTCAAATGACCTGCAATTCATGGAGGGAAATTCCATATACTGTACCGTTGGTTTGGAGGCTGATAATTTTATAAAGAAGTGGAGCTCATTGAGGGACCAGCTGATCCAGAAAAAGCCACTGTTCCTGTGGTGAATTGCAATAAGACGCCCAACAACGTGACAGAACTTTAAAAGGGTCACGTGCACATCGACGTCATTGCATGGCCACAGAGTTACAGAGCGGTAGAAGCATAGATCAGGCTTTAGGATTTTAAGGTACCACTCTGCAGTGGACTTAGAAAAAAGAGTGACTCAACCAAATGTAATCTTTTTAATGCACATAATACCCAGCGCTTGTTTAATGCAGGCGTTTATTTATTTTTTTTCTGACAAACCTTTGACCCGGCCATTCAATGAGGCAGGTCCCTATTCAAGATCAGGCAATTAATCTTGGAAATACATAAGCGTAATTGGTGCTGGGGATTCCCTGTAGATCGTTCGGCACCTCCTGATTGTAACTAATCCATTATAATACATTTAATGGATTTTGTCCATTTTATCCATATAGCAGATTTTGGCTGTTTCATACAGATAGCAGATTTTGATTATAACAGGCAAAATTCACTATTTCACCTGAATCCATTATATGTGAGTTTTACTGTACTTCTATTTTGTTATTTGATTTTTAAATGGATCACAATGGAAATAAATGTTTTTACTTTCTTGTTTTATCCTTGTATTTTGAATGTATTTACAATTATATTATGTACTTACATTGAACTTACTAAATAAAATCATGCACGTACACATGCTGTTAATATATACATGATTTACCACCCCCTGCTGGAATGATGTGTGAGTCCACGATGTAATTATCCACATCCATTGTTCAGTGTTGTTAGCAAAACTTATATCTGTAGTTTCTCCAAAAAAATATTAGTCTTATCAACATTCCATTCTGGCGGTGTTCATCCTTGACCTAAAATACAGTACATAAACATACCAAACGGCAAATGTCAGCTCTCCCCAGTTTCTCAGTGATCAAAGTTACACACATGCACACAAGCACACAAAGCTTTTTGTCTTTTCAGCATTCTGCCACAAGTCTGATTGAAACAAAGGTGACTTCATGTAATACTCAAATTGGGTGTACAATATGTATTCTGGGTGAGTATCAAAAGACAAGATATCAAAATATTTATTTTTAACATGTGAGAATCCATTTATAAGCCAAGAATCGATATAATCCAGATTCAGATGCTGGTGGAAATGAGTTAGAAACACAGTACCACTTTCACTCAGCAGAATGAAATCAGTACATAATGCATAATACTCAAATTAAGTGTACAATATGTATTCTGAGTATTATGCATTATGTACTGATTTCTTTCTGCTGAATGAAAGCGGTACTGTGTTTCTAACTCATTTCCACCAGCAAATGGATTTTGATCATACAGATTCTTGGCTTTACAAATGGATTCTCATCTGGTAAAAATAAATATTTTGATACCTTGAGTTTTAAAATTTTTTTTTTCCCCCCTTTTCCGACAGCAACGTCAGTTTCATGAGAGCCCCCGCAAATTTTATGATCAACCATGTACAGCCCACAAATGTGCAATGGCATGTCTGGAAACCCCCTGACAAGGCAACTAACTTACTGTGGGACGATGTGTAATTTCAGAGCAAAACCCTATTAAGCATTATAAAGTCCACTTATCCTTTAGGCCAGTAGTGTCCAAAGATATTCCAGAAAGTGCCAAGAGGGTTCTGGTTTTCTTTGCAGCCACTGACTCCAACAGGTGATTTCACCGATGAACTTATCCCATCTGCTCAAAGTGATGGGGGGGGTGCTGAACTGGGGCCTATGTCAGCAGTCACAGAGTGAAAGGCGAGGCACCCCCTGGACAAGACAGCAGTCTATCACAGGACTCCAGTTTTATTTTTCTTGAAATCAAAGGCCTTCTTTTGTTTCTCAACATTTGATCTCTGCGTTTTCTACTTTCTTATAGACCTTCCAATCTGTGTTTTACAACCACTTTCTTTCATCGTGTTTGCAAATGTTGACACGTGCAAGATTGTAACCATACAGTCTTGCTATGATTAACATTACATAACAGGTGAATAAGACATTCTGAGTGTGTAATTTGGATTAGTTTTGCTGGAAAGTCTTTTTCTTTAAGAATATATAGTTGTCAATTTGGCAAAAGTGATTTGTTGCCTTAATTTATTTTCCCATAAATTAAAGATGTGATGCACAAAAGTACCATTAAACAGACCTTGACAATGATAATGACCATCAAAAGTGCTAAGACAAACATTTATAAAGACAAATTAACTGATGGCAGCATGGTGTCTTAGTGGTTAGCACTGTTGACTCACAGCAAGATCATGGGATCACTTCCAGCATGGTCCTTTTTGTGTGGCGTTTGCATGTTCTTCCTGTGTTCATGTGGGTTCCCTCCAGGTGCTCCGGCTTCCTCCCACTTCCAAAGATATGCAGGTTAGGTGAATTGGAAACTTTAAATTGACCGTAGGTGTGAGTGTGGTTGTGTTTGTCTGACAACTGTAAGCAAAGTTGTCTTTGTTTTCCACAGGCAAAATGCACTGCAGCCACCCACCATCCTGTCAGTACATCATGGACAAAAGAAGAATCTTTCTGAAAGGAGACCGTTTTCATGTGTTTTGTTTGTTTGTTTGCTGTGTATATAAAATAATTATTTTGCAGCAGATCATTTTCTGTCCAAGTTGGTTGTTGAAAACAGCTCTAATCACTTCCAGAATCACAGAGGAGTGCTCCAGCTGTTTTTTTCAGACAGGTTGCGCGTGCTTAATGAGGTGGAGAATGCATTTGGAGCCGTCTAAAAAGGTAATTATTTGTCACGTTTATATTGTACTAGATTGGTAAAACAGTTGCATGTTCTTTCCTTCTTGTGTACGGCTGTAAAAGTATGTTTATGATAGATTTAACATCTTGTTATAATTGTTCAGATGAGCTGCGCTCTGATGCGATGTGCTGACATAATCACTTGTTTGTGTAATGTTCACGCAAAGTTCATTTAATTAATGCGTGATGGAGATTTTGAACATTTCAGAATTTTCTTTGCGCACTTGCACGAAGCTGCTCACAGTTTACAATGGTTTATAACAAGTTTGAGATGAGTTTACGCTCGCGCATGGCAGAGTGTGTGCAAGTGTGTGGATCAAAGTCGTGCAAGTGTCAGAGGGCCTTTAGCAAGATTATGTCAAAACTACTGCACAGATTTTGATGAGTTTCACCACAGATGCATATTAGGCCATGGAAGACTCCCTTCAGTTTTGGAGGTGATCCAGATCCGGATTCTGGATCAAGATTTCACTTTATATAGGCTTTGAAGGATTACGTCAAAACTACTTCACAGATTCTCACCAAATTTGCCCCACAGATAGATATTAGGGCATGGAAGACTCCACTGAATTTTGGAGATGATCCGATCATGGATCCAGATTCTGGATCAAGATTTCCCTTTATATAGGCTTCTGTTATGATTAGGGGTTCAGATGGAATCAAACTGTTTCAGACTATGGACCCAAATGCAGGGAGCTGGACACAGAGAGGAGTACAAAGGAAAAATCAGATTTATTTGTAATAAATAAATGAAAATGTTGCGCTGGGGTGCCTGCAGTATGTAGAGTGGCCCGCCCTCTAGCAGTGAAATTCGGGAGCTGCAGTTTCCTGAGCCAGTCTTGAAGGAATGTGTAACAAAGAATTCTGAGACCAGAATTCTGAAACCATTACCAGGTGGGACATTCACCTCTGCGACCAGGAACTAAGGAAGAAGACACAGAAGGTGAGTGGAAGGCACTTGTAATGCTGGAGTCTCACACTGTCACAGTTCATAAAAAGTTTAACACAGGCTGTAGCAGAGTACACAAAATAAAGTCCTCTTCTTAAGAAATACAGTTCACTGTGAAGCAACTGTTCATAGTTCATAAGTTATATACAGAGGTCAGAGGTCAAGTGCTGTGTGTTGAAGTGCAGTTCCAATTAAGCAGGACTTGATACAGCTGGGCAGAGTTCTCATTGTGTGATATCAGAGTTTGTGCAGTTCTTAGAGTTCTTGAAATAGTTCTTTATCATAGCACAGTCACAACAGGAAGTTAGTGAGAACGGGATCTCACGGAGATGAGGGGAACTTAACTGGCTTTCAGTCAACGAGCGCTCCACGCCGGGAGTTCCCAAAGTGATGTTCCAGTGCAGGTATTAGTACCAGGGTCCAGGTCCGCTAGGAAGCCATACTGGGACCGTCTGGAACAGTAGGAAAAGACAGTTCGCGCTAATGCGGAAATTAGAGGGAGAGACCAGCGTTACCTGAGCATAAGCTACAGGAAGCTTCAGCGTCATGAGTGCACGGCTGGAGACGTGTTCAGGGGCAGCAGTAAGGCTTGGTCGTTTGGGCTCCGTCTTTACTTTCAACAAGGCTGGAAACTGGTGATGCAAAAACATAGAAAGCAAGGCACAGACAGCAAAAAACATGCACGTTGCTGGATCTAAGATCACAAAAGTATCTGGAGATCATCTAACAGATGCTCAGAGTATAAATAGTCTCACGGGTAATTAGTCACTCGTCAGAATCAGGTGAGGCTAGAAACTAAGGGCGCCATCTAGTGGGAAATAAAACACATGACAAGATAAACACAGATCCCAGAGCTGAGGCTGGGGGAAATCCTGACAGCTTTGAATGATTAGATCAAAAGTAATTCACGGTTTCTCACCAAGCTTGCACCACAGATAAATATTAGGGTATGGAAGACTCCACTGAATTGTGGAGGTGATCCGGACATCAGAATTCCCTAATTGCTCTCGTTGTCAGTGTGTTTCAGTCCTGTGTTCATATCTGTCATTTGTGTGGTTTTCCTGTTTTTGCACATTTACATCTGTGAGTTCCATGCATAGAGCTGTATATGAGTACTGGAGTCTGCACTCGCAGTGCTACATACTTAACGTGAATGTTTTTTCTTGGAGAGCAACATACAATTTTCACACCGGGCAAAATATTGATGAAGTGCCCAGATGTGAAATGTTTCATGTCCATTTTCAATGCGGATATGTAAGTGAACACACATGGAAAAACAAGGTTGCAAAATACATGTTAAAATATTCTGACCTGGATATCAAGACGGTAAAATTGATTTACATTAAATTATGTAAGGAATGTATTAAACTTACCCTGACACCCACAAATTCCAAAATATTAGTGTTGAAAGTTTACAAGGATCCGATCGGTTCCAGCTTCAATCAGTTCCTTTGCGGATGATCTTTTATTAGTCACATTTTATTCCAGGCAATATCAAGGTACAGAAGTTGAACTTGAACATTGCATAATCAAAACAAGTTAGTATTGAAAGTTTATACAGATAAAATATGTTTCAGCTTCCAAATTCTGCACATATAACAAGACACAATATCGCAATACACACAATCCAGACTGGGCACACACGCTGCTTGAATTAGATTGACATAGTAAATCTATTTAAATGTCAATTCTGGCTCTGTCTTCATATTCTTGCATTGCACAGATACACTAGTTTATCACCCAAAAGTCATGGAAAAAGTAACAAGAATTACCAAAACTACTTACTTTGGAAGGGAATGTTGTCTCCCTTCTTTTTCTTTGTTGTAGCATTGCCAACGTGCTGCTTTCCAGCATTTTCCAGCTGTTTCTTGACAAGCTCTGAGTGTCAGTGCGCACTGGGCACTGAGTTGCCCGGTGTCAAAATGGCAGCCATGCTCCCTTGCCGGCACGTCTCAGTGCGAGTGTGGACTCTAGTACTTATATATGGCTCTAGGGGTCAATGTTAGTTTTCTTACTTTGTTCTTTTGTGGTTGTTCTTTTAGTTGGATTACTATTATGAGATGGTTTTGGTTCTGCTCAACCCGGGATTCGTTTGAGGTTCATGTCACTTTGTGTTTGTCAGTTTCTGTGTGTGTGTGTGTGTAGGCATGTCTTTGTTACCAGTCTCTCCTACACAGCTGCATCACATTCCATAATCACACCACCTGTCACTTGTCTGTTTCACTTGTGTCTCCTTAATTACTGGACCTTGCTTCTCTAAGTTTGCCGGATTATTCTTTGTTACCCCCATCCGTTGCTATGTGTAAAATCGTAAGTTTTGATTATCTTTGTTACCTCCCCTTTGTGAGTATTGATGATCTTTGAGTTTTGTCATTCTGTTACTTTTCTGTGTTTGCTAACCTGTCTTTAACTCAGTTTGTTTGTTGCCTCCCTCTGCCTGCGTTTTGGTTTTGACTCCTGTGGAATCTTTTGAACTCTGTTTGTTGGACTAGACTCCAGGTTCTTGGGCAAATAAATTACCTTTGTTTCACATTACACCCATATGGTTGCTGCCTGCATATTTAGGTCCACTCAGAAACTGCTAACCTAACAGTTGCACTATTTTGCACATTTGACAGATGCTATCCTCTTTGTTTGTAACTCAGGATAAAGGTGTTTGCAAGTGCAGTGGGGTTTGGACGTCTTTACAAATGAAAACTTTTAGTAAGTCAGGCCCATATTAGGCCCATATTTGGAATGGATTGAGTACATTTTATTTAAAGATTTCACACAGATCCTTAAAACCATTTATGGCTGTGAACTGCAACATTTTTCTTTGGATTAAGACTAGAGTGATGTGCATTGGCTGCTGCAGAAACAGGTGATGATGTGGGTTTTTTAGAGGGGTATGCAGGATTTCTTAAGTCTAACTTTGCCTGGAGCCCCCCAGTGTTCCTAGATATGCTGCTGATCAGCACAGCTAGGCCAGCTCATGTTTTGCAAACAGTGATCGCAGCGTCATCCCTGGATCGCGCTCATTTCCTGTGATTCATAGTGACAGTGCGTGCAGTGCTCACGATGGAAAACAAGGGTGCAATTGATGTCAGGCACCGCAGGCCTTTGTCTGATGACAGGTTGTGTGGTTTTTGAACAGGTGTATGTACTGCTTAGTCCCATCTGGTCTCTGTGTGTTTCCCAACCTGCTGTTTGTCGCGTTTTATGCCTCTCACAGTGAAACAGCCATGGGTGTGTTGGTGTTGTTCCAGGTCAAGCCCGTTCTGTCTGGTCATTACTCCATAACTATAGCAGCCTCTGACATTGACCTCTAACCCATCTCTTCCATTCACCACACACATATATGTTAGCAATGTTACATAGCTAACTTCAGGCTCTGTTTAGTTTACAGACTTCGCGACAGTCCATCTAGAATCACAGCACTTTACTTTTTCCACATTTTGTTGTCACAGCCTTATTCCAAAATGGATGAAATTATTTTTTTCCCTCAAAATTCTACACACAATACCCCATAATGACAATGTGAAAACTTTTTTGGGGATTTTGCCAATTTATAAATAAATAAATAAATAAGAAGAAATCACATGTACATAAGTATTCACAGCCTTTGCCATGAAGCTCAGAATTGAGCTCAGGTGCATCCTGTTTCCACTGATCATCCTTGAGAGGAAACTTTCCAGATGCACTGCATGATAAAACTGAAAACTGGAACATTGTTTTTTTTTTTTTTTCCACTTCAAATGTGTCAAAGCTGGCAACATGGTTCAGTGATCACATGGGAACATGAGTGATCTAATTTCAGTCAGTTAACCCACACAGAATAGTTATTTCTATAGTGCAGCAGATGCCATTTGGCATCAAAGCTTTGCCTCAAGCTAAACAATTAATTACCTCTGCCAAGGATGTAATGTTTTTGGCCTGGTTCTCAGCAGGGTATCTTAAAGGCGGCAACAGATTTCAAGAAAATTTTAGTGGCAAGGTCGGTCTTTGGTTGAGAGAAAGAGTTGATTAAATTTCAAATCAAATGTGGAATGAGTAAAATTTTTAACAAGAAAGGACACCCACAGCGCAACATCTGTGTCTTATGTGTTTGACACATAGTCATTCAAATTAATTAATTGATTCAGTGATACCATAATAGTTCTGTGAGGCCTTCACAGAACTTTTGTCCAAAAAGTGAACAACTTAATCCTAACTAACACATTATCCCAACACACAGCTTTTCAACTATGTTTAATCCATATTGGTTCCAAATTTACATTGTTGTGTTAAATGTTATGTTAAATTGTTATGACCTTGAGTTTAACTTTTTCAACATCACCCAAATTCAAACATCATGTGACCAATAGAAAGGTGATATGTGATCATTTAGATGTGTTTAATAAGAACTACAGATGTATCTTGGAACAATTCCCCTGAAGAACCATTCTACAACCCCAAATCAGAAAAGTTTGGATGATATGGTAATGGACCATTTTCAAGTTGCGCCGCCATCTTGAAACCGAGACTTCCACTTAGTGAGCCTCTCATTCACATGTTTGGCATCATTAGAAACAACAGCTTGTTATGATGCCTCACGGAGCGGCTGACCGATCGAAGCTGGACACCGGTTAAACAAGGTCAACGTAAGTCCAGATTTCTTGTTTTGTTTTGGCTTCGCTGTACTTTGTTAGTGCCGTGTGACCGGGACTTTACATTCATTCCTAGGAAAGTTCAACAACCAAAATACCAACATTCTGGGTGCGATTAACATGTTTTCACTATTATTTGGTTTCTTTGTGTGACGGACATCATTATTGAAGCATTCAAAAGGCTATTCCCACCTCCACACAACTCCAAACAGTGACAGGAAAGTTTCTTGACAGTTCTTCTAGTTGAAGGAAACTGCGTGTCCCTAACCGGAAAGAGTTGTGACGTCATCATGCACACGCGTAGGCGCTGCTCTAGCGGCAACTTTAAAATCATCCATTGCAAAATGCAGGTGCCTGGATGTTTGTGAACCTTTGAGCTGTTACACAACTTCATTTTGAAAATGCATCAAATAAAAAAAATGAAAATAAATTTAAAAAATCACACTATATATAGTAGTGTTCAGAAAAATAGTAGTGCTATGTGACTAAAAAGATTAATCTAGGTTTTGAGTATATTTCTTATTGTTACATGGGAAACAAGGTACCAGTAGATTCAGTAGATTCTCACAAATCCAACAAGACCAAGCATTCATGATATGCACACTCTTAAGGCTATGAAATTGGGCTATTAGTAAAAAAAAAAACAAAAAAAGTAGAAAAGAGGGTGTTCACAATAATAGTAGCATCTGCTGTTGACACTACAAACTCAAAACTGTTATGTTCAAACTGCAATCCTGTGAATCACTAAACTAGTATTTAGTTGTATAACCACAGTTTTTCATGATTTCTTCACATCTGCGAGGCATTTATTTTGTTGGTTTGGAACCAAGATTTTGCTTGTTTACTAGTGTGCTTGGGGTCATTGTCTTGGTGAAACACCCATTTCAAGGA
Source organism: Thalassophryne amazonica (assembly GCF_902500255.1). NCBI lineage: Eukaryota > Metazoa > Chordata > Actinopteri > Batrachoidiformes > Batrachoididae > Thalassophryne > Thalassophryne amazonica. Next base: position 75,368,623 of record NC_047103.1, on the reverse strand, counting down.
CATGTCCTCTTCAGCATAAGGCAACATGACCTCTTCAAGTATTTTGACATATCCAAACTTATCCATGATACCTGGTATGTGATATACAGTGGTCCCTCGTTTATCGCGGGAGTTACATTCTAAAAATAGCCCGCAATAGGTGAAATCCGCGAAGTAGTCAGTTATTTTTTTACAATTATTATAGACGTTTTAAGGCTGTAAACCCCTCACTACACACTTTATACACTTTTATCAAACAGGCATTAACATTTTCTCACTTTTCTCTCGTGTAAACACTCTCAAAGTTCAATCTTTAGTAGAAAAATAAGACCAACCTGTTTTCAGGCCCAAACATTTGTTTGAGAAATAAAAATAGAAGGTTTTCCTATAAATAATTATGATGGCTTTTAGAACTAACAAATTTAATTTTAACAATCAACCTACGAGGTTGGACACATAAGAAATTATTAATAGTGACTGACCAGTATTTCACAGTTCCTCTGATCGCGCCTCTTCATTCTGGCGCCACTGCGCTGTCGCGTCTTTTTCCACTGAGTGACACCTCAGTGCAGGTGTCTTTTTCCGAGTGAAGAACACAGTTATGGGTAGTTGTTGGTGCTCTTTTTTTTCTTTTGGGAGAGAAGATTCTTATAACCAGACACGCAGAACACAATGCGCGTGCTCTGCCATCACGGTGCCGCAACCGGCCTGCTTGATGAAGACGCAGAACACAGTGCGCTGTAAAAAAAAAAAAAAGCATGCAAAATTGGACTAAAAAAATTTGCGAAACTGCAAGGACGCGAAATGTGAACCGCGTTATAGCGAGGGACCACTGTATAGGCCCAACACCATAGTAGGAGAAACATGCCCAAATCATGATGCTTGCACCACCATGCTTCACTGTCTTCACTGTGAACTGTGGCTTGAATTCAGAGTTTGGGGGTCGTCTCACAAATTGTCTGCAGCCCTTGGACGCAAAAAGAACAATTTTAATCTCATCAGTCCACAAAATATTCCTCCATTTCTCTTTAGGCCAGTTGATGTGTTCTTTGGCAAATTGTAACCTCTTCTGCACGTCTTTTATTTAACAGAGGGACTTTGCGGGGGATTCTTGCAAATACATTAGCTTCACACAAGCGTCTTCTAACTGTCACAGCACTTACAGGTAACTCCAGACTGTCTTTGATCATCCAGGAGCTGATCAGTGGGTGAGCCTTTGCCATTCTTGTTATTCTTCTATCCATTTTGATGGTTGTTTTCCATTTTCTTCCACGCGTCTCTGGTTTTTTTTTGTCCATTTTAAAGCATTGGAGATCATTGTAGATGAACAGCCTATAATTTTTTTGCACCTGCGTATAAGTTTTCCCCTCTACAATCAACTTTTTAATCAAACTACGCTGTTCTTCTGAACAATGTCTTGAACGTCCCATTTTCCTCAGGCTTTCAAAGAGAAAAGCATGTTCAACAGGTGCTGGCTTCATCCTTAAATAGGGACACCTTCACACCTGTTTGTTCCACAAAATTGATGAACTCACTGACTGAATGCCACACTACTATTATTGAGAACACCCCCTTTTCTACTTTTTTTTTTCTACTTTTTTTTTTTACTAATAGCCCAATTTCATAGCCTTAAGAGTGTGCATATAATGAATGCTTGGTCTTGTTGGATTTGTGAGAATCTACTGGTACCTTGTTTCCCATGTAACAATAAGAAATATACTCAAAACCTGGATTAATCTTTTATTCACATAGCACTACTATTATTCTGAACACTACTGTATGCAGTATATCAGTACTGCATTTAAACATGTCTAAAATGATGCCCTTTAAACTTACAGTGGACACTAATCTCTACATATGACATCAATGAAATCAAAATGTAAACTTGCAAATGTTGGGTTATACAAGTAACAGCATCCTTTACTACAACCCCTGGCAAAAATTATGGAATCACCGGCCTCAGAGGATGTTCATTCAGTTGTTTAATTTTGTAGAAAAAAAGCAGATCACAGACATGACACAAAACTAAAGTCATTTCAAATGGCAACTTTCTGGCTTTAAGAAACACTATAAGAAATCAAGACCAAGCAGAGGAAAAAAATATGGAATCACTCAATTCTGAGGAAATAATTATGGAATCACCCTGTAAATTGTCATCCCCCAAATTAACACCTGCATCAAATCAGATCTGCTCATTGACATTGACCCTATGCCATGACATTGACCCTATGTGTCTTTTTGCAAGAATGTTTTTGCAGTTTTTGCTCTATGGCAAGATGCATTATCATCTTGAAAAATGATTTCATCATCCCCAAACATCCTTTCAATTGTCCAAAATATCAACATAAACTTGTGCATTTATTGATGATGTAATGACAGCCATCTCCCCAGTGCCTTTACCTGACATGTAGCCCCATATCATCAATGACTGTGGAAATTTACATGTTCTCTTCAGGCAGTCATCTTTATAAATCTCATTGGAAAGGCACCAAACAAAAGTTCCAGCATCATCACCTTGCCCAATGCAGATTCGAGATTCATCACTGAATATGACTTTCATCCACAGTCCACAATTGCTTTTTCTTAGCCCATTGTAACCTTGTTTATTTCTGTTTAGGTGTTAATGATGGCTTTTGTTTAGCTTTTCTGTATGTAAATCCCATTTCCTTTAGGCGGTTTCTTACAGTTCGGTCACAGACGTTGACTCCAGTTTCCTCCCATTCATTCCTCATTTGTTTTGTTGTCCATTTTTCGATTTTTGAGACATATTGCTTTAAGTTTTCTGTCTTGACGCTTTGATGTCTTCCTTGGTCTACCAGTATGTTTGCCTTTAACAACCTTCCCATGTTTGTATTTGGTCCAGAGTTTAGACACAGCTGACTGTGAACAACCAACATCTTTTGCAACATTGCGTGATGATTTACTCTCTTTTAAGAGTTTGATAATCCTCTCGTGTTGGAGCCATGATTCATGTCAGTCCACTTGGTGCAACAGCTCTCCAAGGTGTGTTCACTCCTTTTTAGATGCAGACTAACGAGCAGATCTGATATGATGCAGGTGTTAGTTTTGGGGATGAAAATTTACAGGGTGATTCCATAATTTTTTCCTCAGAATTGAGTGATTCCATATTTTTTCCCTCTGCTTGGTCTAAAAAGTAACCGTTACTGACTGCCACAATCTTTTTTTCTTGATTTCTTATAGTGTTTCTTAAAGCCAGAAAGTTGCCATTTGAAATGACTTTAGTTTTGTGTCATGTCTGTGATCTGCTTTTTTTCTACAAAAAATTAAACAACTGAATGAACATCCTCCGAGGCTGGTGATTCCATAATTTTTGCCAGGGGTTGTATAACACAAGTGAATCATTGCAAAATGCCAAACGTGTACAGCTGAACCCCGTTAACACGTGCATGACTAAGTTGTAATTCTGCTTTGCTCTGTCAATTTGTGGACTGTGAAAATTTTAACTACTGTATAATATACTGTATATTTTTAACAGGTTACTTTATTTATACCCGTAGGTAGATTTGCTTGCAGTCAGCGAGGTACACATCCAACCCGCATACAGGAAACACAGTTACACCACATATTTGACATAAAATTGTCACAAATAAAATACCAGTAAAAATAATTAAAAATAACTGAATAAAAATAAAGATAAAAAATAAATAAAAGTGCTCAAAGTTCAGACAAGTCCATGGCATTTAAAAAGAACATATTGGTAAAAGACAGTAAAAGTCCATGTGCAATAGCTGCTACTGCTTATTCAGTTCAATGATAGCAGCGGGAACAAAGCTCTTTCTGTTTTGCTCTGTCCTACACCTTGGGACTGAAAACCTCCATCCGGAGGGAAGAAGTTTAAAATCACTGTGCAAAGTGTGGGAGCCATTGATAGACTGGATTCTGGGGGTCTCCTGTGACCTCGCCTCCCCCTGTCACCTCAGTCTGCATGTTTTTGATTTGAAAGAAGGATTTGACAAGTTATTTAAAATTGAACACAATTGCTCCAGTGAATAGACCTTCACATGGAGATTTAATGAACAGGATTATTAATAATACATTAACAGTAACAGAATTTAAAGTTACAGGATGAGTAGGATTAGTTTTACCATACACAAAGCTTCGTGGGTCCGTTCAGCCGTCTGTCCCTGACGTAGCAGTTAGCAGTTCATCAGAGAGAGATATCAGTGTGAAGAGACAACCCGTATCTAACCCTGGACCCCACTTTATACTATCTTTCAGCTCCACCCTGTCTAGACAATATTCTCATGTTGGAAGATTGGGGGTCTTCACTTCATGTTCTTCTGGGCCTGGTCCTCCTGATCACGTCATGCTGTCTTCCTGTTTTGACAGGTGATGTTTCCATGTGACTCCAAGCCTTTTACCTAATAAGGAGATGCATAACCCTTTCTCTAGTTGATGGCTCTTCACTAATTCTTACATTTGGCCATCTTTGTACTCCTCATAGAAGCTGTGTGATGACGTGCACAATGTGAGTGTCCAATCGGAATTGGTTCACCGTCACATGGTTTTCCAAAATCCAATCGTAGGACAGATTTACCTCACGTGAACAGCCAAAGATCATTTTCAGGAGTGATGTGTTACTAGTTGGCCCATTTGAATAGCCCCCTGGGTGCTCCAATGAGTACATACTATTAGTACATACTCAGTGTGCCCTGTGCCATTACGCACAGCGATCAGTGAAAGCAGGAGCACACAGAGAGCCTCTAATGACAATCTCACGTCCTCAAACAGAGTGTGTAACTATCAGGATTGCTCCAATAGTTTGCATGTGAATGTTACTGGATAACTCTGTTGCTTTCTCTGCGTAAAGCACTGTTTACCATATCAATGGACAACAAAACGCATAGACCATTTTGTATATATTGTTCAAAATGTGCATTTGTGTTTATTGTTTGAACCTTTTTGTTGTACAGTCTTTCACACAAGACCTCAAATTACGTTTATAAAGTGTCAAAACAGTTGTTTGTTATAGTTTGCTGTGTGTTTTGAATAAATGTGTGTGGGAAATTATTTTTCGCTTTATTTTTTCCTTGCCTATTTTTGATTGTAAACCTTTATTAAACTTATAAAACACAAGAAAAACATACATATTTTGAAAGCACAGGTTGTCCTGAAAAAAAAGACACATAAAACTTGAGTGTGGGATGCAGGGAGAGCTGTTAACAGCAATAATAAAACATTTATGCCAGGCGAGTGAACTGTCCAAAAAATGCCTTCGGACCCCAGAGGGTTAAACTTCAAACTGGCTTATCAGTAGCTGACAGTGTACCGAGTCAATACTAAAAGTTAGCTGTTAACTGTAACTTCTGCTAAATTTTTTTGCGGTTTACCAGTTTAGCGTTATAAAAGCTAACTTTTCAGTTAGCAGATTAGTGGTTATGGAAGCTACCTTTTTGGTTAGCTGTGCCTACCACTGGTGATAAGTTAACTGACTGGTGGTAACTTCAAAGAGTTGATACAATCCATTATATTCAGAAAAAGACAGTGAGCTGGCCACATTTTTTCAGACACTGCCAATGATCACAATGATTACAATTTGTTGTTATTTTTATTGACATTTTCAGGTAGATTTTATTTTTTTTTTTATTCACTGGTATGGGTGCCTAGTTGATTCTCAGTCCATCCTTCCAATATAATTTTTCCTGAAGAAAAAAAAGAGTATGGGTACAGCCCTGAGACTTGAAAGTTAACAGTGAGTTTTATATGCTAAAGGGTGTGCACGGCTTTAGCCTGGTTACAAGCCAGATTGAAAGCTGTTTTACCTTGGTGGAGGTATGTGGCCAAGTGCTTTTTAGTTGATTTTTTTTAAATATGCTCTTTCCAGTTTGCAGGAGCAACAGGTTTAATTATGAGCTAGCTTACATTATTGACAACATTTTCAGTGACTGTGATGTTTTATCTGCCAGGTGCATTCCATGCTCAACCAGACCTGTTCCAAAGAACAGGTAGCTCAGTGGAATAGGAGTTGGGCTGCTAATATGGAGACCTGCGTTTGATGAAAGGTCAAATACTTCATCGGCATTGTACCAATCCACCCAGCTGTAAATGGGTTAGTAACCTGTTATGGACTGGTGTCGCATCCAGAGGGAGTCATTGACTCTCATCTGAGCAAGCCTTATGACATCACAAAGTTCTATGCAGTGTGCTACTCTTCTGTTATTACCATGGTAGTGGGGAGTAGCGGGGGTTGCAATGGATACTGGTGTTTGTACTTGTGGGTGAGTGCAGTTGCCTGAGGACTGCAGTTATGCTCCATTAATTAGCTCGACAACCTGCTGACTTTTCAAGTGGCAGTGGCAAAAATTAACCCTGCATCTCTGAAAGACGGCACAAACTGTTCTGTTCCTGCAACCTTGATTTCCTCCCTTATTACTGCTGTACATGCACGTGTATGCGCACATGCAGTTGTCTTTGTGCACATTAACGTGTGGATGTGTGACTGTTGTGCCATCAGATAATATGCCAGGAAATCTCCTGCTGTGTGCATGAACCCCCCACCCCCCCAAAAAAGGTAACAGGCTTTTACATTGTTAAAAAAAATCCATCAGATTGGAAAATGCAGTTACTACAAAGTGGCAGCTAAATTGTGGTTTTCCTCTTCTGAGTGGGGTGTGACTGGTGAGCACTGGATCTGAAATGAAAAGATTTGAGAAACATGCAGACAAAGGAAACTGTTAAATACTTGGTGCATTAATATTTCCAGTTATCAACAGTAACGTGCACAGACTGGTGATGATTGAAGGTAAAACATAGGTCGTAGGTTGTCACATCTGTCATCTATCTGTTTTACCATTCCTTCCGAGCGTTTGGCTGCCGTAAAATTCTTGGGAGTTGTCATTCTGAATTACAGCTCCCACACATAACCTACATCCAGTAAGGTTACTGACCTCACAAACAGGCCCGCTGGCTGCTGCACACACACTACTGCAGAGGATTTGTCAAGTAGGACTACAGCTCCTGGCTGTCTTGCCTCCAGTATGTTTGAGAGGAGCGCGGCCGGGGGGGGTGGTGATAGCGAATGTGCCTACGGTAGCAAAGGCACAGATGCAAAGAGACGCTGATAAGAAATGGCTTCTGTCAAAAAGCTGACTGGTTTTACTGTTTGTCCTCCAAGGTGAGTTCTCCTTTGATTCACAGGACAGATCTCAGTTTATTAACATCTTCCCCCCCCCCCAATCACTTCTTTTGGTCTAATATCACTGCCATGTCTTTTTGCACTGTGTTTTCACACCAAAGGCTTACTTACTTTTGTCATTTTGTGTTGCACACATTTTTTCCAAGACCAATTTTTAAGAGCTAAAGCATTTAACTTTCATTTCTGGATTTTAGCTTCTGGTCCCTAATAACACAACTTGCACAATTTCGAAAATTTATTTGCAAAACTTGCAGAATGTATTTAGAACTGGTCCCACCAAAAATTGCTAAGGATCAAACATTTATGAATTTGGGGTGTAACCCTGAATGATATGAATTGTAAATCTATTTTGAAGTAAAAGATACAACTACATTGATAAACAGACCCCTGAATTTATCTTAACCCTTAGACCACAGAAGGTATTTTCTCAGGTTTTACCATACCTTAGGAAATTTCCCATTTCATGTACTTTCTTTGAGTTTAATGCACATCTTGCATGTAACATTATTCAAAACAGTCTCAGCTTTTTGAATGAGATGAGTATTTGTCATGAACATTGTGTAAAGATAGATATGATCTATTAATGTAAATATGGTGAAAAGTTCAAGAGGATGCGGGAAATTATCATTAGGGCTCTGAGGGGTAATGTACTGTGAAAGTGGTTGAGTAATCTTGTTTTGTTGCTATGTCGACCTCTTCAAGCTCTTGTAAAAGTTCAAAGGTTGCCATACGGCTCTCATGAGACTGTTAACGGGAATGTTAACTTTGTCACATAAAAACAAATTCAACATGGTCGGCAGTGGTACACTATATAATTGATAAATTACCTATTTGAACTATATGTTTGGTTAACAATTTATTATAGTGTCATAACAGTTCAAATCATGGACATTATTCTCCTTATTCAGCCCCGCCCACTTTTACAACAGAGGCATTTCCATCTTGCCTTAGGACTTCCGGTGAGCGGTGTTTTCAATATATAAAAATGAAAGATATTACATGGGTACAAACAAAAACCTCAAAGGGAAAAGCTCAAAGGGAACGACTCTGGCTCACCCACGGGTCACAACAGAGTGGGAAGATGACATGAAAAACTGGTCATCGATTATGTATGCTGATACTGTTAACTACTTTGTGTGGATGGTTTGGCTATGAGGAACTATAAAAGCACTGAAATCTATCAACATCTCTTTGAATTAAGTTAAAATACTACCCGACAAGTAGTACCACCGTAATGCCAAGATTATGTAACGTTAATATAAGTATGGCGTTACTCTAATCTAACCACTTTTTTTAGTAACGAATAATCTAACACGCTAATCTTTCCAAATCAGTAATCAGATTAAAGGTACTTCTCCAAGGCACTGTGCGTTACTATTATTTTTGCATTGTGGGTCGAAAGCAGCGTTAAACTTGGTCCGTGGGCAGGGGGTCAGGGTTCGACTGAACTGCCCACTTTCAGCGAGCTGTGAGCTTTTCATCCACGGTTTTCTACAGCAGCTCGACTCATCCTCACAGCGCCGCCGTTCGGCATAAGCAGACTACGCAGCCTGCGTGGGGCACCAACCATGTTGCACTAGTTTGCAGGGCCTCCAATTGACTGAAAAATGTGTTGAAATTATTACATTTCAAAATCAATATGAATTATTTATGAATAGGCCCATCGTTTTTGTCTTTAAACATTGTGTAGGCCCCTACCCCATTACTTAATTGGGGCAAATTAACAGTTTTTTTTGCCTAATATAAAGCCCCCATCCACCCCCGCCCCGATTCCCTGAAATGGTACAGCCCTGTTTGCGTCTTTCTCTGTTCACTGTGTCGCCTAACCAGGGTTGCCAGATGTGACGATTTCCAGTCCAATAAATGCTCAAAAATTCATGGAGGCACTAAATCCTACGCAATTTGAACTGATTTTTAAAATGTGTGTGGCAATTCTATACAAAAAACTCGTCCAGTGCCATATTTTTACCCAAAACACCCAATCTGGCAACCCTGCGCCTAACTGAAGTAGCACTGCTAGCCCACATTCGATTCTGACACGAGACGACAAGTTGCCACTATGGCACAATTAAACAATGAAGCGACAGCAGGAGTCTGGAGCTGAAAAATGGAGGAAAAAGAAACAAAAAGATGATGCCCGTGCATCCCTTGCTGGTAAGTACGTGTTGAAGGTTTAAATTGTTTTGATTACTTAATGTTCAGTGGTGCTGCTTAAGCTAGGTTGTGTTGGCTTTGCTGATTTGATGTAGCTTTAAATGCTAAACTAATCTGGATATTACAAGGCATGTGGCATGTTTGCAAATAGTTGGGCAGTGTAGTTTGAAGATTTTGAGTGCCTTATAAGTCAACAAAGTCCTAGTTAGCCATCAGTGCACTACTTAGGTCCAAATCTATCTGCGTGACAACATGATCAGACAGCAACTATAAATTTGACAAGCTGATAAATATACCAAGAATAGTGAGAATAATTTCAGAACTTTTATTTAAGGCATATATGGGGGGGGGGGGGGGGGGGGGGGGGGTGTTCTCTTGTATGGGGGTGGGGGGGCCTCCCTGACCAGTTATGCTTAGGGCTTCCAAAACCTTAGCGGCCCTGCGTCCTCACATCTTAAAGCGCGGTGACAACAGCACACCAGCACTGAGCTTCACAAAAAAACATTTTTATGCTTTTCTTCTCCTTTATTTAGAATTCTGAGCTGAGCTGCTCCGTATCTGCTGCTAAACAGCTGATCCTCCGCGACGCGTCAACAACTAACACTATTTTCCACTCAAATGCACCTAAACTCTCTTTCTGAGGACCACATGATGTGAAAACGCAATAAAACTTTCTTACCTGTAAATCTGGTCATGTTTTCTGCATAAATAAATGTTATCCATTCTTTGTGCTCAAACGCCAAAGCAGTGGTGAATCCAGATGGAATGGGGGTGTAGGTCAAGGATGTGCCCCCCCCCACAACACCCCTAGATTAAAGGTCCAGTTTTGAAGCCTTTTTTTACTACAACTACTACTACTACTAATAATAATAATTTTGACAAGTAAAATGTTTAGAGAGAATTTAAATGTTAGAAAAATGTTACAAAGAATTTAAGGGTGATTCTTAGACTACGGGCACTTATTATGTCCTTTGATCATATTGTATGAAAAACAGAAAAAAGGGGAAATTTCACACTTTTATAGTTATCTTTACAATGAAAGTGTGTTAAGAAATTTGTTCTAGTAGTCTATGATGACTTTTTCACCTTTTTTCAGCATCATTATATGCAAATATTGCCGTTTTGTGCTTGTCCCACACCCAGACTTTTGATCTTCAATGATAAAAATGAATGGTAAAGAAACGTTTTTTCTAATGTTTTAAAATATCTCTGAATAAAATATCAGTAAAATAATCAAAACATAATTGGGGTATTCAGTGTCATACAACTGTTGTGATTTTTTTTAAACAAAATGTAGTTGTCCCACACTATTGCCGTAATTTCTACCACAACACTGTAATGTCCCTTTAAACAGTTTGTATGAAAGATTGTTTGGGTAGTTTCTATGGAGATAAACAGTGACATCAGAGCACATGTATATAGCGCCAAATCACAACAAACAGTTGCCCCAAGGCGCTTTATATTGTAAGGCAATGGTATCTGTTAGGACCTTATGACCTTCACCTCCTGCCCTTTGTTCATGGTGCCATTCTACACTGAGCTGCTGTTTGTTCGGTGGTGGATCAGAGCCCCCGTGATGGGTTAGTGAGGACATGTGCTCAGTCATCTTTCCTTTCAAACCACAAGGAAAAGGCCGTCAGTGGAAAGAAAATGTACCAAGAACAGCCTGCGGGGGGGAGTGATGTGCAGCTGTCGCTTGTGTTCATCCGAGATTTTTGGCAGATCAGACTCACTTCAGGTATAGTACAAAATGAAGCCTAGTCTGATGCTGAGGTTGAATTTTTCGTGTGTGGACTCTGAAGAAGTCAGTAAATCGTTCCTGCCAGTCATCAGATTTGAGGGAATTTTTTTTTGTCCTGCCCCCTTCCCAAAAATCCATTTACACCAAGTGTTTTTGGTTGAAAAGTTCTGTGTTTCCTCATTTTGAACTGTAACAAGTTGAGTCTGTTTAAGGTGGGCGGATGGGGTGCATGTTATCACAAATGAGGATCTACAAAGCCTGACATCCAATTTCTATACACATACCAAAACCACATGCATCCAGTTCTATCCTTTTTTTTTTTTCCCTCTTCCTTGTCCAACTGAATAATACTTTCTTTGGTAATACTTTTGGTTTTTTTTCTGAGCAGTGATGTATAACTGATGATTGAATTAAATAATTATTTTATGAATTCAAGAACTTAAGATATATCTCTCACTACATTTTTGATCTGGGCTGCAAATTTGAGCATAGTATTGTTTTATGGTGAAGTAGTCAGGTCATTATTGCACCAGTGTAGACATTTGTTTTGAAATATTCTATAGCATTTTTAATTTCAGTTAGGGTTAACCCTGCCTGGGTGGTTACCATCCAGGACCCAGTGCAGTCATGAGATGTGGTGGATGTGGCAATGCCTAGGACTTTCATGATAACAAATTTTGCTGGACGATGTATTGCCTCAGAAAATATCATGATAAATGATAACATCACAGTATTGTCGTCGAATATATTTGAAGACCAATTCATGCCATAGATTTAATCATAATATAGCATAAATATGCCAGCCCAATCTCATGCTACGTTTCTGATGGCTTCACAAAACAGGACGTAATCTAGTACTTAATGAGAGTATCACAAAATTAGGGTTGGCATTTGAGGGTGGTGGTGGTGGGGTGGTTAGGGTTAGGGTTAAAAAGAGTGACCAAAACCTGACTGTGCCATGCAACAAGCCAAACATGAGACTGGGCTGAAAAATGCAAGAATATTCTACACTAGAATTGAAATGTAAAATGTGTGTGTCATAAATAAGTGATTCATATTTCATTCTCAGACATCAATGGACCCATGCAAAGTGTAAATAGATAAATAGTCAAGTCAAAGTCATGTGTTCAAAATGTACCTACAGTAGCTTTAATCGAGTGAGCAGCAGAGCTCAGTCAGGCACTGAAGCACCGTGAGACAAAGTGTAACTGTGATACCCCTGTCACACAGTCAGAATCGCACAGAATGGTGTCACAATGACAAATTGGTGCACATCCGAAAAGTGTCGGATTTCAGTTCCAAAACATTCTGACAGCCATCTGTAAGAGGCCACATAGTTGGTCAAAATCGGTCAGCGGCCCCGAGTGTGATGCACATGTTCAAAACCCTCCGGGTGCTGTCGAGATGGGACACCTATCTGACAGCGGTCCATGTGCAATCTGAGGACCATCCATCCATCCATCCATTTTCTTCCGCTTTATCCTGAGTCGGGTCGCGGGGGCAGCAGCTCAAGCAAAGCCGCCCAGACCTCCCGATCCACACACACCTCCTCCGGGGAACCCCAAGGCATTCCCAAGCCAGCCGAGAGATGTAGTCCCTCCAGCGTGTCCTGGGTCTTCCCCGGGGCCTCCTCCCAGTGGGACATGCCCGGAACACCTCTCCAGCGAGGCGTCCAGGGGGCATCCGGAAAAGATGCCCGAGCCACCTCAACTGACTCCTTTCGACACGGAGGAGCAGCGGCTCGACTCCGAGCTCCTCACCCTATCTCTAAGGGAGCGCCCAGCCACCCTGCAGAGGAAACTCATCTCGGCCGCTTGTACTCGCGATCTCGTTCTTTCGGTCATGAGCCAAATCTCATCATCTCATGAGCAGAATCTGAGAACCATCCAACCACAATTTACATATTCCGATGGCGGATAAACAGGAGTGCATGTTAGGGAACCTTGAGATGAATCTGGTACGACAAAGCCTGCCACTATGACCTGCACATGCCACTTGCCAGGTATAATAATGTGTGTGACGGGGACTTAAACCATTTATTTAAACATTTCTGAATTCTCAATTGATTGATTGAATTTACTCTGCATGTGCGCATTAAATGTTTGTTTGTTTGTTTTTTGTTGATGTGTTGCTCCAGACTGCCTTGAGTACTTTCAGTTTTTAAGTTTGCTTGATTTTGCACAAATAGGGTTATCATTAATGATGAGTCCCTTTTCATCAATATTCTGAAGTGGCTAAAGCATTTGCATACTACACAAATTTAAAGAGATCTGTAACTCAGAATTTGCTTTAAACTACTGACATTTTAATTTCATTAAAATTTTTCTAGAACAAGGTACACTTACCTTGGAACTCTGTAAGTACACTCTAAAGAATGAGCCGCTGTCTCGTGGAGAAAAAGTGACGTAACAATCTGCACATTTTTTTAAACTTTATTTCAACTTAACTAAAGTTATTTCAACTTAACTTGTGGCATTAACTCAGTTGAAAGTTGAAATTACGAAGTTGAAATAACAAATCTATGCAAATTGTTATATCAATTTATCTAATTGAAACAGCAGTTCCTTTTTAGAGTGTACTAATTTGGCCGTATTTGTTACTAAAGTGTATTTTACGGCTTCACAGAGATCCCCTTCATGAGTGAGTCTTTGTTATATTGTCACCATTAGTATAATCGATACTCGTTGGCTGCAGGCAACATGAAATTTGGCTGACATTAACTGTAACAATAGATAAGAACTTGTTAAACACAGTCTGTTCCGTAAAGACCTTAAAGTGTCAATATTTTTAGGAACCTATAGTAATGTGCAACTCATCAGATGTGACACCTGTTTGATTGGGCATTAAACACACCTCTGTCTAAACACGTCTGAATGAATCTTTTTTAATGTTAATTTACTGTCTTAATTTTTTATGAATTGCTTAGATTGTTGTGATCATATACACACTATTATTACTATCAGTATTATTATTGTTATTATTCTATTTTGTCATTTGATTTTTAAATGGACCACAATGGAAATAAGCGTTTTCACATTCTTGTGTCATCCATGTATTTTTAACGTATTTACAATTATATTATGAACTTCCATTGAACTTACTAAATAAAATCACACACTGACACTTTTAATAAAAAAATGATTTACCGCCCCATCTGTAACAGTGTGTGAGTCCAGAATGTAGTTAACAACATTAGGTAAAATCCATAGCTTCTCCAAAAATATTAGTCCTATCAATGTTACGTTTTGCCGCCATTGTTGACCAAAAACATATAAGCATACCAAACGGCAAATCTCAGCTCTCCACGGTTTCTCCGTGATCAAAGTTGCACATATGTGTGACGCATGTGTGCATGCAACTTTTTGTCTTTCCCACATTCTGCCACAAGCAGGTGCTTATGATTTTAGACAACAGAGACAGTGAGGGAAGACATCAAATGCAATACACTTCTCACAATGATGACACTTAACTAAACTGACTAAACCAAATGAACTACAAAAACACAATAAATCAATAACACCAACAACACTGTTAAACTAACATGAACCACAATAACATTTAAAACCACAAACTCCCATGATGCATTGCAGCACAAAGCCATTGTTTACTAGTTAGCTAAAATTGCACATTTCTCCAAAAATATTAGTCCTGTCAACTTTGTTTTTGCAACATTCATCCTTCACCCAAAATTCATAAGCATACCAAATGACAAATGTCAGCTCTCCCCAGTTTATGCGTGATCAAAGCCATATACACACACACAGAGGCCACTTCGCTATTATTATAAGATAGATTTTAAAAATTACGCAATTACCAGGAAAGAAAAGGGTTGAGTTCTTCTAAAAACTGTTGAGGTGTAAGGTCTAAGGTTCCAAAAACATTCTGTACTCGCACACCATGCCAACTCATTATAGAAACTTTGCATTATTAATTACCACCCTTGAAAAATGTCAGCTACTTATTTTATAAACACCACGGCAACAGACTAGTCTATATTACAGTTTTTCACAATTGCTAAAACGCATTTTGTGAAACCATTTACCCTTTTCTCAAAACTCTAAACACAAAACCCATTTTTCAAACCACATGCACGAAACCCTAGATTCTTGTTACAAAACTGACGAATCATCTCAAAACCCTTTTAACTTTTCCCAAAACTAACTAATGCTCTCAGAATCATTCTCTTAGCAGCCAAAATGAAAATCCTGCTGAGCAATGATTACACAATACATCAAACAATGGAAGACACAGTATGCAGGGCATATAGCTCCTGAAGTCTTTTTATTCAATGAAATCTAACTATAAATGAAATAGGGTAAATCTACAATCAAAAAATAAAATATTACACAAAAAAAACCTCACTGAGCTTCATCATGCCTTTGGCCTGGGTTAGGCCACAAGACTTCGTAAACATCACAAGCGATGTTCTCTCTTCTGAGGCAGCGGGGGAAGAAGGCTCTCGTGTGGCGTATCCAGCCTTGGCATGACTCCTCAGGTATGTCGCCACAAGCTAACTCCATGGCCCTCAGGAGATCCACTCTGATATAGGGTTGCCAGTCATATACCTTCCACCTCCAACTTGAAAAACTCCTCTATGGGGTTCAGGAAAGGAGTGCATGTTAGGGAACCTTGAGATGAATCTGGTACGACATTGATGTTAAACCATTCTCTTATTTGAGCAGCACGATGGAAGCTTACATTGTCCCATATGATCACATATTTGTACTGGTCATTCATCTCATGCTGCCGAGCCACCAAAACATCCCGGAGACCTGCTAGAAATGTAAGACGGTGTTGAGTGTTGTGTGGCCCTAGTGTTACATGTTGATGCAGGACCCCACGGTTGCACAAATGGTCACACTGCCACCAAGCTTACCAGGGACATCAACAATGGCACCAGTTATGTTCCGGCCCCTCCTTCTTCTCTTCGCTAGGTCAAATCCTGCTTCATCCACAAATATATATTCATGGGGCCTTTCACTGGCCTCCAATTCAAATATTCTCTATATAAAAAATAGATAGATAGTTTTGTAAGTGAACAGAAAGACAGGCAGATATGATAGTGTTTACAATATGCAGTACTTGTACTGTATCTGAATGTGTACTTATTTGGACATACTCATATCTGAGCTCTTTCACTCTGTTAGAGTTGTACTCAAAGGGTACTCTGTACACTTGTTTCATGCGCACTCTGTTGCGTTTCAGGACACGGTTAATGGTGGAGAGGCTTATAGTGTTGATTCCTTCAAAACTGACAGTCTTCAATCACTCGCTGTTGTATTTCGCATAGTCTAATGGTGTTGTTTTGAATGACCATGTCAACTATCAGGGTCTCCTGCTGCTGGGAGAACATAGGGGTTCTTCCACGTCCCCCTGGCATCCTTGCAATTCTACACAAGTGAATATACAATATATGCTTTGTCACAGTGGTCTACAAAATCTGCTGTAACTGTGTACTGTATACAGTATTGAACATTTACACTATACCTGTTCTGTTGTCTGAATGTCCGGATTATTGAAGCCACAGAGAAACGGCTGAGGTTAGGTTGGATTCGAAGTCCTGCTCCTCTCATTGACATCCCATGAACCAGAACATGATCAATGATTGTGGCCCGAATTTCATCATTTACTATACCTTATTGTCTTCCTCTTCCTACTCCCTCACCACTAACACGCACCCGTCCCCTGCGCCTCTGGTTTCTGTCCATTGTTGCAATGAAACTCCAACCAGCCTGTTTCAACTCTGAACTGGCTTATATTGGTTGTCACATCATTAGACAAAAGTGTTAACAGTTTTGACTAGTAGTGTCTAATTGGTGACATCTGTGCTTTAATTGTGTTCATCTTCTGCTTTGTTTGGTTAGTAATATAATTAAGAAGTGAATTATTATGCAGAATGTGTTTTATAGTATGAGAATGTTTAGAGTTTTGCAAAAAGAGTGAATGAGTTTTGCTAAATGTATCTACCTATGTGAAAGTCGTCTACGGTTTTCCAAAAGGGAGATTAATTCAATAACTGTGTAAAGGCATTTGAGAATTTTATTTAGGGAATAGGGTTTTGTGTTTTAGCAACTGAGAAAAACTGTATAATAGGCAAGTGGCCTGTGTGCATGTGTGCTTGATATGCCTTCAATCATGGACAAACTACGGAGAACTGATATTTGTTGTTTGGTATGCTTATGTATTTTGGGTCAAGGATGAACTCTGAAAAAACGGACAGATGATAGAACTAATATTTTTGGAGAAATTGAAAATTAGCTAATAACACTGAACAATGGACGTTGTGCTGCAGTGCACCATGGGAGTTTGGGTTTTTAAATGTTGTTGTTTAGTTTTACTGATTCATTACCTCACCAACGAAGTTGGGAGGAGGTTATGGTTTTGCCCCTGTTTGTTTGTTTATCTGTTTCTGAACAGCCTGGAACCCACAATTTTTATATATTGTTCTGAAAATTTTACTGAAGATTCACATCCTGATAGGCAAGAACTGATTAAATTTTCAAGGGCAAAGTCAGAAAAAAATCTTGGAAAACTGGAAAAATCACTCTCTCTCTAACATTGAACTAATTTTCAAAAATTCATAACTAAGTCCAAAAATATCAGATTTCTTTCATATTTGACAGCCGTATGTAGGATGTTATCCTTTATCGACTGAAAAAGTTTGATCCAGAGCTGATCCAGATTACAAATTTTGTGGCCATTTAAATTTAACATTGAAAACCCCATTTAATATATTTTGCATTATATCTTAAACAAACATGGCCCAATCACTCTCATATTTGACAGTGAGATGCAGACTGGCACCAATGCCTGACAAACTTTGATCTGGATCTGATCCTGATTGTGAATTTTGTGAACATTTGAATTTAGTATTGAAAAGCTCATTTGTTGAACATTTTCAGAATCAGAATAGCTTTTATATCCTCAGAATACCAGGAATTTGACTTAGGTTTGTGCTGCACTCTCTCTGTAGGGCATATATAAATATACACGTAACACTGAATAAGTCTCAGTAACAAAATGTGCAAATGAAATGTGCAAGTAAAATAAAATGTGCAATAAGAGAAAAAATAGAATGTGTGAAACAGACAACAGATTGAAGTTAAGTTGTATATGAGGTATATGAATTAGTGAAGTTTTGGCAGGTTAAATTGTTCATCAGTGTGATGGCCTGTGGAAAGAAACTGTTCCTGTGTCTCGTTGTTCTGTAACATCAACCAGAGGGGAGGAGTTTAAACAGTGTGCGTCCAGGGCGTGAGGGGGCTGCAGAGATGTTACCAGCTCGCTTCCTGGTGCTGGACCAGTATAAGTCCTGGATGTAGGGCAGGCTGGCTCCAATGATTTTTTTTTTTTTTTCTGCAGACCTTACAGTTCATTGAAGTCTGTGCCTGTCATGTTTGAAGGCAGAGGGAAATAAGGGAAAAAACTAATTCATGCATTTATTTCCTCTAGGCTGGACTATTGTAATTCATTGTTATCAGGTTGTCCTAAAAGTTCCCTGAAAAGCCTTCAGTTAATTCAAAATGCTGCAGCTAGAATATTGACAGGGACTAGAAGGAGAGCGCATATCTCACCCATATTGGCCTCTCTTCATTGGCTTCCTGTTAATTCTAGAATAGAATTTAAAATTCTTCTTCTTACTTATAAGGTTTTGAATAATCAGGTCCCATCTTATCTTAGGGACCTCATAGTACCATATCACCCCAATAGAGCGCTTCGCTCTCAGACTGCAGGCTTACTTGTAGTTCCTAGGGTTTGTAAGAGTAGAATGGGAGGCAGAGCTGAACCATCCCCTAGTTATGCTGCTATAGACTTAGACTGCTGGGGGGTTCCCATGATGCACTGAGTGTTTCTTTCTCTTTTTGCTCTGTATGCACCACTCTGCATTTAATCATTAGTGATTGATCTCTGCTCCCCTCCACAGCATGTCTTTTTCCTGGTTCTCTCCCTCAGCCCCAACCAGTCCCAGCAGAAGACTGCCCCTCCCTGAGCCTGGTTCTGCTGGAGGTTTCTTCCTGTTAAAAGGGAGTTTTTCCTTCCCACTGTCGCCAAGTTCTTGCTCACAGGGGGTCGTTTTGACCGTTGGGGTTTTTACGTAATTATTGTATGGCCTTGCCTTACAATATAAAGCACCTTGGGGCAACTGTTTGTTGTGATTTGGCGCTATATAAATAAAATTGATTGATTGATTGATTGATTGATTATATCTCAATAAAAAGTGCCTCAGTTACTCTCATTTTTTGTTATGGGTTTACCTACACCATCAGAATTGGATGGAGGTTCCAATTTTATGCCTGTTTGTCTGTCTTCCAGTTATCAGTCAGAAACCAAGTGCCAAAAAGCAATGACAAATTGTGCATAGTAGAGATTAGAATCTGAATCAGAATAGCCTTTATTTGCCCAGTAACTACAACAATACAAGGAATTTGACTCTGGTTTGAGCGGTACGCTCTCTGTATGGACACTAAACACTGAATAATTCACAGGAAAAATGTACAAATAAAAATGTGCAAATAAAATGTGCAGATAACCAATGTTCTGTGAAAATTATCTAAAAATTCAGGAACAGAGAAAGTTGAAAACCAAAAAATTAAACAAAGCAAAACCTGACAACACCACAAAACTTCGATTCATGTACAAACTAAATACATACTCCTGACATTTGAGCACATCTAATTTAGCTTATGAAAACTCACTTCTAACAGGACCTTGACCCTGCAATTCTTTTCCAAGGTAAAATTTTGTGGAACAACTAGAGTGCAGTGCTGTAGTTCAGTTGGCTTAATAAGTTTAAGTGTCAAGTTGCCTTTACCATGAGTGGCAAGTGTAGTCCTTTTGATGTCTCCCACCAATCTCTGTTTGTGGTTTTGTAAAAATAAAAGCACCTGCTTGTGGTAGAATGCAGAAAAGTAGAAAAGCTCTGGCTTGGTTTTTGTTCTTCCACACAGCTCACCATAATATATTAAAAGAGCAGTAGCGTTTGTGTCCATGTATGCATGCGTGCGTGTGTACTTGTATAACTTCAACCACAGACAAACTGGGGTATGCTTATGTATTTTGGGTCAAGGATGAATGGCATCAAAATGTAGGACTATTTTTTTTTTTTTTTTTTTTTTTTTTGGAGAATCTAAGGATATTAGCTAACACTGAACAATGAATGTTGATAATTACATTCTGAACTCACATGCCATTCCAGCAGGGGGCAGTAAATCATATGTATGTATATATATATGTGTATATATGTATGTGTATATGTGTATATATGTATATGTATATGTATGTGTGTATGTGTATATATGTATATATGTATATGTATGTGTGTATGTGTATATATGTATATATGTATATGTATGTGTATATGTGTATATATATGTATATGTATGTATATATGTGTGTGTGTGTGTGTGTATGTACATAATATAATTGTAGATATGTTAAAAAATACATGGATGACACAAGAAAGTGAAAATTATTTCCATTATGGTCCATTTAAATAAATCAACTGAATAGAACTAATAATAAAACATAATAATAATTATTCTAATAATTATAATTAGGGATGTCCCGATCCAATCACGTGATTGGTAATTGGGCCCGATCACGTGGTTTCAGACTTGATCAAAATCGGACGTTGCATCCCGATCAGGAATCCGATATAGATTTTATCCTCATTATTTTGATTAGCGCTATTTCAGGCTCATTATTGCAGATTAATGGGCCTTTCACGCGTCTGAAGCATCAGAGGCGTGAGACGCGTTGCTTTATAGAGGCGTCAGAAGCGTCGCTTTAGCTCGGCTTTTGACTTGACGCTTCTGACGGGAGCGCGCATTGCCGCTTGTCGGCAGGCTGACGCTGTCAAAGTTCAACCCGATCTTTTTTTTTTTTTTTTTTTGAACACAAGAACAAAAGAAAAAACAAAACATAAGTTCAACCAGACAGAGGTGGGGGGGAGTTACGCACGCAAAGTTTCTTTCGCAGAACTGCTGTTTGTGTGTTTACACGCTCGGTCTGATGCCTCGATGGAATGACAAGAGGATGATGGACACTTTCCCACTGAAACTCTTGCTCAGTCATCCCTCCATGCGATCTGTCATCTGATTAACAAAAAGAAGAAAACTAATTGTCCTGTGATCGTTTGTCTGCAAAACGGAGCGAGAGATGGTGTGTGCACGAGCGACGTGCACACTCATCACATTTAGGAACGCGTCTTAAAGAGCTTCCATCTTCATTCACATTCACTGTGCTGCTCTGAACTTGTTGAACACTGATAAAGCATCAGAGAAATACAATGAGGACTGTCAGGACACAAATGTAAGTTGTTTTTTTCTTTTACTTTTCAAGGTGACTTTTGAACGTTCGATGCTCTGAGCTGTGACGTAGCTTCGCGCTGTCCAGTAGGAGCGATGTGTCGGGCCAAAACACGGAAGACTAGTGGCAGAAACCACTGATCTGTACAAATGGTAAATGGACTTCATTTATAAAGCGCTTTTCCATCTGCATCAGACGCTCAAAGCACTTTACAATAATGCCTCACATTCACCCCGATGTCAGGGTGCTGCCATACAAGGCGCTCACTACGCAACCGGGAGCAATAGGGGATTAAAGACCTTGCCAAAGAGCCCTTAGTGATTTTCCAGTCAGGTGGGGATTTGAACCACAGATCAGTGCAGAAACCATGTGTCTGAAGAAAAATCCTTGGAAATGTTTTTTGTTGTTGTTGTTTGTTACCTCAAAATTTCTGATTACTGTTTAAAAAAGTTCAGAACATTTGTAATTAAAATAGCTAAATCAATAAATGGTTCTTTAAAAACCTTTCATCTATAAATTAAAACCACCTGTTATTTCAGATTAGATAATTTCTTGTTTAACATAAGGAACCTTGGACATTTATTTTTAGACAAATAAAATAACATGGAAATTTGTACATTTTTTAAGTCTGGTAGATTATTACTTGATTGTTCAAGCTACCTCAAGGAGAAGTGCACTGTTTAAGTGATAAATAATAAAATAAGGTGATTAAAATGAAATTATTATATATTTAGCATTTGTTCATTGTTCATTCAGTTTTTTAAAGTATTGGATCGGGACTCGGTATTGGCAGATACTCAAAATCAGATGACTCGGAATTGGATCGGGGCCAAAAAACCTGATCGGGACATCCCTAATTATAATAATAATAATAGTGTGTGTATATGATGACTAGAAGCTGTTCATAAATACCTTAGAAATGCATGTCATACACAGTAGTGTTCAGAATAAGAGTAGTGCTATGTGACTAAAAAGATTAATCCAGGTTTTGAGTATATTTCTTATTGTTACATGGGAAGCAAGGTACCAGTAGATTCTCACAAATCCAACAAGACCAAGCGTTGCACACTCTTAAGGCTATGAAATTGGGCTATTAGTAAAAAAAAAAAAGTAGAAAAGGGGGTGTTCACAATAATAGTAGTGTGGCATTCAGTCAGTGAGTTCGTCAGTTTTGTGGAACAAACAGGTGTGTATCAGGTGTCCCCTATTTAAGGATGAAGCCAGCACCTGTTGAACATGCTTTTCTCTTTGAAAGCCTGAGGAAAATGGGACGTTCAAGACATTGTTCAGAAGAAAGCGTAGTTTGATTAAAAAGTTGATTGGAGAGGGGAAAACTTATACACAGGTGCAAAAAACTATAGCCTGTTCATCTCCAATGATCTCCAATGCTTTAAAATGGACAAAAAAACAGAGACGTGTGGAAGAAAATGGAAAACAACCATCAAAATGGATAGAAGAATAACCAGAATGGCAAAGGCTCACCCATTGATCAGCTCCAGGATGATCAAAGACAGTCTGGAGTTACCTGTAAGTGCTGTGACAGTTAGAAGACGCCTGTGTGAAGCTAACTTATTTGCAAGAATCCCCTGCAAAGTCCCTCTGCTAAATAAAAGACGTGCAGAAGAGGTTACAATTTGCCAAAGAACACATCAACTGGCCTAAAGAGAAATGGAGGAATATTTTGTGGACTGATGAGAGTAAAACTGTTCTTTTTGGGTCCAAGGGCCACAGACAGTTTGTGAGATGACCCCCAAACTCTGAATTCAAGCCACAGTTCACAGTGAAGACAGTGAAGCATGGTGGTGCAAGCATCATGATATGGGCATGTTTCTCCTACTATGGTGTTGGGCCTATATATCGCATACCAGGTATCATGGATCAGTTTGGATGTGTCAAAATACTTCAAGAGGTCATGCTGCCTTATGCTGAAGAGGACATGTCCTTGAAATGGGTGTTTCAACAAGACAATGACCCCAAGCACACTAGTAAACGAGCAAAATCTTGGTTCCAAACCAACAAAATTAATGCCTTGCAGATGTGAAGAAATCATGAAAAACTGTGGTTACACAACTAAATACTAGTTTAGTGATTCACAGGATTGCTAAAAAAGCAGTTTGAAGATAATAGTTTTGAGTTTGTAGCGTCAACAGCAGATGCTGCTATTATTGTGAACACCCCCTTTTCTACTTTTTTTTTTACTAATAGCCCAATTTCATAGCCTTAAGAGTGTGCATATCATGAATGCTTGGTCTTGTTGGATTTGTGAGAATCTACTGAATCTACTGGTACCTTGTTCCCATGAAACAATAAAAAATATACTCAAAACTTGGATTAATCTTTGTAGTCACATAGCACTACTATTATTCTGAACACTACTGTAATATTACTTCTAAACTCCTGTTAATATATGTATTTCTAAGATATTTATTAGTAAATACATGAAGACAGTCAATTAACATAAAAAAATTACATAATGAGCAGTCTAAGATTTCTGATGTCTACCAATCCAAATCCGGATTGCTTCCAGAATTCAGTGGTGTCTTCCATGCCCTAATATCTATCTGTGGTGCAATTTTGGTGAGAATCTGTGAAGTAGTTTTGAAGTAATCCTTCAAAGCCTATGTAAAGTGAAATCTTGATCCAGAACTCTAATCCGGATCACCTCCAAAATTCAGTGGAATCTTCCATGCCCTAATATCTATATGAGGTTGGTGAGAATCCGTGAAGTAGTTTGTTTGTGTGTTTGTTTGTTTTTTTGTTGTTGTTTTGTTTTTACGTAATCTTTCAAAGTGAAATCTTGATTCAGAATCCAGATCTGGATCACCTCCAACACTTAATGGAGTCTTCTATGGCCTAATAGCCATCTGTGGTGAAAATATCATCAAACTCTGTGCAGTAGTTTTGATGTAATTCTGCTAATATTCAAACAAGTAAATAAATGCCCGTGATTTTATTACATCCTTGGTGGATGTAATTAACAGGAAATAAAAGATTTGAGTTCTTCTTCTAAACTGTTGAGGTCTAAGGTTCTACAAACATTCTGGATTCACACCCCATTCCAACTCATTATAGAAACTTTGCATAATTTATTGCCACTCTTAAAAATGACAGCAACACATCACTACCCAATCTAGAGCCCGTGGGTCCACACGGGCAATACACTCGTATCTTGTAAGTCATCAGTGGTTGCTTCACTTTATCAGTGATGATGCTGATTAAAGTGAGTTTTGAAGGTTTGATTAGAAATAATGTCAGTTGGGTCAGGGTGGAGGTGGTGGTGGTGGTGGTGGGGGGGAGTTGAGAAAGAACGTCTCATCTCAGAGAGATGTTACAAAAAAGAAATACCCCTCAGAGCGACAACACAATAATTAGCATAGTGGGAGAGAGAGGCACAGTGCGGGAGAGATAATCATAGCGTCTTAATGTCTGCTGAATGCTATTAATCAGCAGCATTACCCATAGTGCCCTGGTTTTTCTTCAGTTATCTCACAGTGTGGGTTGATGATGAGCCTCCCGTCTTGATTCAGAGCCATGTCAGCATGGTGTATGCGTGTGTGTGTTTGGTCTTGGTAGTGCTGCTTTTTTGTTGTTGTTGTCATTTGATTTTTTCCCAGTTTCTTTAACTTTTCCCCACGTAGTTTATTCTGTAAAACAACACCTACACATCCCACTGAAAATGATGCTGAGCAATGATTTTGGCAACTCATTGATGTCGAGATATTTGGACTGGCACGGTTGGGCACGCAGCTGGTGTGTTCTCCCAAACAGAAGGTCCCCAGTTCATAACAACTTGTGCTCGAGTCTCCCTGTACATCCAGAGTTATGGATCTGTACCAGATCTGCCGTTGTGGAGTAGACAAAAGAAATTTATTTTCCGAACCTGCTTATTAAGTGTCACAGGTGGCTGGAGCCTATCCCGGCAGTCACTGAGTGAGAGGTGGGGTGCACCCTGGACTGGGTAGGCAGCCAGTCCATCGTAGGGTTGATACATATGGACAGGCAAACAAATTCACACTCACTCACACCTACGGTCAACTTAGTCACCAATTCACCTAACTTGCATTTCTTTGTACATGGGAGGAAGCTGCAGCACTCTGAGGGAAAAACCCCGACAAACACAGTGACAACACGCAAACATGACACAGGAAAGCCCAGGTCGGAAACAAAGCTAGGACCTTCTTGCTGTGAGGGAACAGGTCGGAAGCAAAGCTAGGACCTTCTTGCTGTGAGGGAACAGGTCGGAAGCAAAGCTAGCTAGGACCTTATCGTTGTGAGGTAACAGGTCGGAAACAAAGCTAGGATGTTCTTGCTGTGAGGTAACAGGTCGGAAGCAAAGCTAGGACCTTATCGCTGTGAGGTAACAGGTCGGAAACAAAGCTAGGACCTTATCGCTGTGAGGTAACAGGTTGGAAGCAAAGCTAGGACCTTCTCGGTGTGAGGTAACAAGTTGGAAGCAACGCTAGAACCTTCTCGTTGTGAGGTAACAGGTTGGAAGAAAAGTTAGGACCTTCTCACTGTGAGGTAAGTGTGCTAACCACCAAGCCAGTGTGCTGCCAGCCAAAGGAAATTGATTGATTGATATAGAAATGCATGAGTAATTTTGCTGTTTGACACTTGTCTGAAATTCTGAGTGCTGTCACACCTGTCACCTGTGGTCAGTTTGAGTTGGACTGTGATCCTCTTATTTTGATGGTTCAGTTTGTTTGAGAGGATGTAAAGGTGCATCCAACCTAAAAATATGGGACTCAGTCCACTTGCAAGGATTCCAGAGAGATCCGGTCTGGAAGCATATCCTGTGTCCTCATCTTGCCCCATCCACCTCACTATGGAACATGTCCTGGGTTCTTATTGGCTGCAGCCTATGCAGACTGTTTGTCCATCTTCACTTGCTGAAAATAACTGAATATCTGCCACAAGCAGGTGACAGCACAGCAAAGTCATCTGCCAGATTCATGCCATCATTTGCTCTGGCTACAGTGGGACAAGAGCACTTTGATGCCTCTGTCAACAGGTTACTGACCAGGCTCAGGTCAAACTGCTAACAGAGTGTCACCTCTGCATATTTCTCTGACAAATGCTTTCTTATCTACTCTGACAGTAATCACAGCCCAAATTTACCATCAGACATGCAGTATGACTGCTCTAGAAGATATTCAGAGTGTATTCTGAGATGAAACACATCATCCTATGAACACTAAAGAGTCCAGTGCAGTCACTGGCTGCTTTCACGGACTTGTCACCCAAGTACTCTAACATTCCATTCAGGTCATTTATTTTGTCCATGTTTGAAAGTCCAACACCCACATTGTGGTAAACTTCAACACCACGGATCCCATCTATTTCATGACCATTGCAGAAGAAGAAGACACCCACTCCCAGTTGCGGATGGAGCCACAGCTCGTACAGAAAGAAAAAAACAGAATTAGGCGGCAGAAAGACCAGAAGTAAAGTATAATATGTCAGCATTTTAAGTAATAAGAAAAACAGAAGAAATACTAAGGTGATCACCGGCCACTAGCCCTAAGCTTCACTAAAAGACCCAGAATTTAGATAAAGGTGAGGCCATGGCCCGCTCTGTTTAATAATAAAATTAATTTAAAAGGGTAGGAAGCATAGTACTATACTACGCCAGTATACTAGCCATATGAAAGGGAAAATAAGTGTGTCTTAAGTCTGGACTTGAAAGTCTCTACAGAATCTGACTGTTTTATTGACGCAGGGAGATCATTCCACAGAATAGGGGCATGATAAGAGAAAGCTCTGTGACCCGTAGACTTTTTTATTCACCCTAGGGACACAAAGTAGTCCTGCACCCTGAGAACGCAGAGCCCGGGCCGGTACGTAGGGTTTAATTAGGTCAGCTAAATAGGGAGGTGCTTGTCTGTGAGTAATTTTATAGGTTAATAGCAGAACCTTAAAATCTGATCTCACAGGGACAGGAAGCCAGTGAAGAGATGCAAAAATGGGCATAATGTGGTCAAACTTTCTGCTTCCTGTCAAAAGTCTGGCAGCAGCATTTTGAACCAATTGGAGACCCCTAATGCTGGACTGCGGTAAACCAGGAACCAGTAGTCCAATCTAGAAGAGATAAATGTATGAATCCTGAAATCTATCCATATTAAATCTGTGACATCAAGCAGTTGGCAGTCGGTGGGACTTTAGATGAATTCTCAGGGGGAAGCTACACTGTCTGTGGCCAGAGTGCACAAGTCTCCAACATCTTCGCACGAGAACATGACTGGTCTCCTTAACCAGCATTAGAGTACCATGACCAGCAGTGCTGATCTGGATGCTGGAACTAGGATCTGTAGCCATGGGAAGTGGATTTGAGTTAGGCGTCCCACTAAGCCAACAAGAACACATCCAAAAATGTTACATGCAATAATTAAACAGCACAAAATGCACTTCATTTCATTTAAACCCCCAATTCTGTAACACAGTACAGAAATCAACCATACACGCACATGTGTTATCAGTGTCAACAAATCAATAGATGCTCGAAAAAAAGTGAGCAACTAATGTTGCCAGATAGATTGCTCATTCATAATTTCTCATTATACTCAAAACTTTCCTCAAACATTGATGACAGCAGTGAAACAATTTTAAATGCTTTATTACATTTATTAAATTATTTTATTGTTATATTTTTGTCGTTTGTTTTTTCAGCGGGGGGTGGAGCACCCCAGTTCCCTTCCCCTTCCCTAGGATTCAGCAATTTGTAACTCCAGTTTTTTGCATCATGAAAGAGCATTGATACATTTTCTCAGCAGTTACCACATCTACTGGCACCGAAACAGAGCTCATAATAAGCCCTCTCAGTGCAAATAGTCCCGCTAAAATCAACCACGACCAGACCAGTGTCACCTCTGGAGCATTTGTCACTCAGACTGAATCTGTGAAAGAAAATCAGAATACACAAAACTAAAAAAAAAAAAAAAAGAAGATCAAATCTAGGCTAGCATCTCCCATAGGACTTCTGGCAAACTGAAGCTGAAATTTGATATCCACCTGGAAGTTGGAGCAGGTGCACAGTTTTGCCAGTCACAGCCACAGAAGGCTAAAACTCCTTCAGAGTTGAAATAGGTTATTTGGTGGCTTCCCTCATGACTACCTTTCTTGCTCAGCCACTCACTTTTTGGGAACTGCCTGCTCTGGACAGATTCACCATACAACATCGCACAGTTTGTATTTCTTAATGACTGATGTAAATGAAGTCCAATACCTGTTCACTGACTTGAAAATGCCCATCTATCATCCCTGTAACTTGTCAAAAGAAAAATGTTCTGAAAGTAATTATTTGTATTTAGAATAACATTATACTGTATTTAATTTACCCGGTAACTTACAGTATGCCCTCTGAAAATGGTGGGATGGTTTATAAATTTGCTCGAGTTCCAAAATGGTATTATTGTAATATTTATGACATTATATATTGTGATAAATATGTATTTGTCTTTGTGTTTTGGCCCTTTTGTTTTTTGACCCAACTCTGTTTTAGCTCCATCAAGTCAGCATAAACAGCAGGGTTTTCACTGCCATTACGAGATTTGAGTGCAGCATCTAAAGGAAAAGAAATTCATAGATTGTTTGTTTGCTTTTTCTGTTCCGTCAGTTATATTTGGTTAGGGCCCCTTCACACATAGTGTGAAGTTTGGACGAAGTGCACACTTAGTGCGCATGACGCAGGAATCGTGTGCAAACCGTGTAATGTTGTCCCTGCCTCTAACGCCTCGTCCACCTGTTGCTACAACTGTTTGCACACACAAGTGCCTGAAAGACAAAGTGTGCGCTGCGCAAACCCAAAGCACCCTCTTGCGGCAGGTGCCGGCCAAATTCCAGGTGACACGCATGAACACCTAACACCGCTCGCATGGCACTTAGAAAATATGCACTCTTGGCATGACAACAGACTGCAGACAACAACTTTCGTACTCAGAGAAATTCCCACACGAGTGTGGCTTTGGTGTGTGCGCTGAGATGACAGGAGGTGTCCTCCCACTGAAGCGGCTGTGGAAATCTGTGGATCTGGACATCCCAGCTGGACACCACGCACTGTTTGGACGGACATGGACAAACAACTGGCCACTGTGACGCATATGTATCTGTTTGCTGTTATCAAGTGGACATAAATAAAAACATATCACTGTGGCGATGTGCTGCAGCGAGCGAGCTCATACAGGGCGCACATGGACAGGCTGCTCCCAGGTTGAAATGGACAGTCAGATCAGAACACACAGCAGGCAATCTCACTGTCACGTCACCCACATGAGCTCTGTTCCACATGATGCAGTGTCCTGCAGCGCATCATCCACAAGACATGCGCGTGCGGCCGGTTGGAGACGCACCAGCAGATGTGGACATGAATGAGACAAATGAACTGCTTCTCATTCATGTCATTTCATGACTATGGCTGAATCTCAATTCTACCCCTTGGCCCTTCCCCTCTGTTTTGCGCGGGCACGAGAGACAGAGGGGTGTCTCAATTCTCTTTTTGGAGCGAGGCAAAGGGGTAGGCGGAGGGCTACAAACCCCTCCAAACGAAGGGAATCTGGATGCACACTGGGTAGGAGGAGCTTACTGCTGTCTCCAAAGAAACAAACATGGCGCCGAAAGAGCCGCACAAATGAACCGGCTTTATTACAAATTACACTGTTTAGAAAGTTATAATTTGCCAAAAAACTTTACATGCAGTTGCCTATGACAGCAACTTGTATGCTGCTGGATGCATGTTGCATATATTGTCATTCTGAAGAATATCGTAACTTCGCTTGTGCACTGAGCCGTTATAATGCATATACACACGAACACTACGATAAGACACTTTTATATCTCACAATGGAGAAAATCATGATAAAGGATAAGCACGTTAATTTGTATGTTCATACATCTTTGGATAATATCAATCCCTGCTTTTGGATTTCAAGGTCTGTAACATGTGTATTCTGTAAACAAACAGGGAGCCCTGAGCACACTCATCTCCTAATAAGCTTTCAGGCAGTTCAGGAAGTTTCACCAATGGGAATAAGTTGGAAATTATATACACACACATGCATATGTGTAACACATAACCTGATGTCCTAATAGACTGCTATTATTTGTCAAGGAAATTTCTAAAGGAATTAGGGCTGGATGCAAAAAAGGGGAGAATTTGAAAAAGAAAGATGCAGCCCATAACATACATACAGGTGCTGGTCATATAATTAGAATATCATGAAAAAGTTTATTTATTTATTTTTTTTTTTCAGTAATTCCATTCAAAAAGTGAAACGTATAATATACGAGGGCTGTCAATAAAGTATAGGTCCTTTTTATTTTTTTCAAAAACTATATGGATTTCATTCATATGTTTTTACGTCAGACATGCTTGAACCCTCGTGCGCATGCGTGAGTTTTTCCACGCCTGTCGGTGACGTCATCCGCCTGTGAGCACTCCTTGTGGGAGGAGTCGTCCAGCCCCTCGTCGGAATTCCTTTGTCTGAGAAGTTGCTGAGAGACTGGCACTTTGTTTGATCAAAATTTTTTCTAAACCTGTGAGGCACATCGAAGTGGACACGGTTCGAAAAATTAAGCTAGTTTTTGGTGAAAATTTTAACGGCTGATGAGAGATTTTGAGGTGATACTGTCGCTTTAAGGACTTCCCACGCAGTGGGATGTCGCGCAGCACTCCCAGGCACCGTCGTCAGCCTGTTTCAAGCTGAAAACCTCCACCTTTCAGGCTCTATTGATCCAGGACGTCGTGAGAGAACAGAGAGGTTTCAGAAGAAGTCGGTTTCAGCATTTTATCTGGATATTCCACTGTTAAAGGAGATTTTTTTTAATGAAAGACGTGCGGACGGGTCCGCGCGTCAGGACGCAGCCGACGCGGAGCGGCAGCACAGGAAAAACACCTCCGTGTTGATAACCATTTGTAAAATCCAGGCAGCTTTTGATGGCTTTCAGTGGAGTGAGTATCTGAGAAATTGTTTAACAGTTGGGCATGTTCCAACTTGTCCTTAAGGCTTCCAACAGAGGTGTTTTTCCTGTGGCGGAGCGTCGCGGCGGCTGTGAGCCGACGCTGCAATCCGTCCGCACGTCTTTCATTAAAAAAAATCTCCTTTAACAGTGGAATATCTGGATAAAATGCTGAAACCAACTTCTTCTGAAACTTCTCTGTTCTCTCACGACGTCCTGGATCAATAGAGCCTGAAATGTGGAGGTTTTCAGCTTGAAACAGGCTGACAACGGCGCCTGGGAGCGCTGCGCGACGTCCCACTGTGTGGGAAGTCCTTAAAGCAACAGTATCACCTCAAAATCTCTCATCAGCTGTTAAAATTTTCACGGAAAACCAGCTTAATTTTTCGAACCATGTCCACTTCGATGTGCCTCACAGGTTTAGAAAAAATTTTGATCAAACAAAGCGCCAGTCTCTCAGCAACTTCTCAGACAAAGGAATTCCGACGAGGGGCTGGACGACTCCTCCCACAAGGAGTGCTCACAGGTGGATGACGTCACCGACAGGCGTGGAAAAACTCACGCATGCGCACGAGGGTTCAAGCATGTCTGACGTAAAAACATATGAATGAAATCCATATAGTTTTTGAAAAAAATAAAAAGGACCTATACTTTGACAGACCTCGTATACATTCATTCCACACAGACTGATATATTTCAAGTGTTTATTTATTGTAATGACTAATTAATTAATTACTAATCAATTAATTAATAATTAATCAAACAATAGTAATTATTACTATTATTGATTAATTAGTATTATTAACATTAATTAATTACTAATTAATTAATACTATTATTATTATTATAAATCACAAATGTATTCAATTAATTAACGACATGATTGCGATGCATCAAATAAATCTGCAACTTCTTCTATTTCTTTGCATTTACGCAAAAAGGCGAGAAAATAAAAAGAGCAAACAGGCTACTGCAACAAGTTGCATTTCTGTTGCCATGTTAACAAACAGTGAAGATGGCAGTTTGACACGGGCAGTTTTTTTTCTCCTAAGGCGGAGGGGTGTCTCAATTCATAGGGCTAGAGGCATACCCCTTTGCCTTACCCCTTGTTTTAAAGGGGCAGGCATAGGAGTAGGGCCAAGGGGAAGGGGTACAAAAGAGAATTGAGATTGGGGGTATATGTCTGTGACCATGGATCATTTACAGAAGAACAGAACAGATCATACTTGTATTGCTCACTTGATAAATGCAGTGTTTTTATATGGTGTGTGATTTTAATTTTTTTTCATAATTCTTCCATGTCCTTCCTGATATGAGGCACAGCTTTTAAAGAACAGTTCTGTAGCTCAGTGGTAAAGTCTGTGACTGGCAATCAGAGATTTTGGGCGGCGCGAGTTCGCATCCAGTGGGTCGTATGTTTTTTTTTTGTTTGTTTGTTTGCGATGTGGTCCCACATGTACTGGCTGTTTTTAATTTTTTTTTTATTCCACATAAGCAGCGCAATGTGGTCCCACAGGTACTGGCTGTTTTTTTTTTTGTTTTTTTTTATTCCACATAAGCGGCGTGATGTGGTCCCACAGGTACCGGCTAGTTTTTATATTTCCTTTACATAAGTGGCGCCGCAACTGGTACTGTGTGTTCCTGCCCGAAAGACACCGGTGCATGCACAAACTCTCGCACTGAGTTCTTGCGCACCTGCTCGTCAGCACAATGTTTTGAGGTGTGCTAATTTCGAACCGTTTTGTGCTATTTCGCTGTTTTGGTCCAATCAGCACTATGTGTGAAGGGGCCATTACATTGCTTTCTTTTTCATCTGCTGTCTGTGTTCATATTTCACTGCAAGCAATACTTGGCAGCTCTACCACACATTCACAGACATGCAAAGTCACAGTGAATGAGGTGAAGTTAAGGTTGTGTGTTGCTCAAGACTATTAGGTATGACTGCATATTTCCATCTACAAAGTTTTGAATATAATACGTCCAGTAAATGAATTTGGTTTCAAACCCAAACTCCAAAGCTCTGGTTTGGGATCATTTTTGGTTGAAGCAGGTACAGCAACTTTGTTTGACGCCCTTTTGTTTAATGCAATTTTTTAACAGAAATCCACATTTATTCCATGTTATTTATTAGTTTAGTTGTGTGGTTTTATTTGTGGTATTTATTTTTTATATATATTTTAATACAACAATGTATAAACTTACATTTTAATGTCATAATGATCATAAAAGCTATTAGTTCCATGCTCTTTTGAATGGTGTACAGCATTATCAATGAAAAGGCCTTAAAATGACAATAATGTCATTTATCACAATTATTTGTGTTACAATAAAATAGGTATTATGACAGCCCAACTCCAGACAGCTTTCCCCCATCATTTTCTTATATACTCTGAAGGAAGGCATTAGCACAGTTACTCCCAGTAAAAAAATCTCTTTCTGCTTGGAGCTGAGCAAATATTTTTTCAGGGACCGATGTGCTTATCAAACTACCAGCCTCCAAACTGGGTTCTGTATAGGCTGGAAGACCACCCACGGTTTAGCTGTATGGTTGTTAGACCTGAACACTAACCACTGTGCTAAGGCAACAACTTGAAGTCTTTGGATTCTGTCTCCCAGGAGAAACCTTGGATGCCATTGGAATGACTGTGTCAAATGAGTGGCTGCTTAGGCAGACTCAGATAAGGCATAGTGTTTGGACTGTGAGTGATGGTCAATAATGACACTATGGCCATGTCATACATTTTTCTTAGAATGATTCTGCCCACAGGCGCCTCAGTTTTGACAATGCCAGAAATTGAGCAAGATCAAGGGAATGCCCATGTTTCATCAAGCTGCAGCAGATAGTTGGCTTCTTGTAGTAGACAGGGATGGACCACAGGTCTGCCTGGATGGTTGGCAGTCAGGATCTAGTATGGCTCCTTAAGGTAGAGGGTGTGCCATATCATAGCTAGCATATGCTTATATATCTGACCGACATAACTTATTACGGGCAGCAGGGTGGCTTAGTGGTTAGCACTGTTGCCTCACAGCAACAATGTCATGGGATTGATTCCCACTTGTGGCCTTTCTTTGTGGAGTTTGCATGTTCTCCCTGTGTTTGTGTGGGTTTCCTCCGGGTGCTCCGGTGTCTTCCCACACTTAAAGACATGCAGGTTAGGTGGATTGGAAACTTTATAATTGTCCAGGTCTCCCTTGTAAAAGGGGAGGTGATGGTGTAGTGGTTAATCTGTTGGACTTGAGACCAGAGGATCCTTTGTTCAAATTCCAGCCTGACTGGAAAATCACTAAGGGCCCTTGGGCAAGGTCCTTAATCCCTTTGTTGTTCCTGGTGTGTAGTGAGTACCTTGTGTGGCAGCACCCTGACATCGGGGTGAATGTGAGGCAGTATTGTAAAGCGCTTTGAGTGTCTGATGTAGATGGAAAAGCACTACATAAGTGCAGTCCATTTATTTATTTATCTTGATCTCAGTGGGACTAACCTAAAATTTAAATGACTTAATTCTTTAAATAAATGTTTTATGAGTAAGCACAAAAAGTATAGCAAGACAGTAGTGTTTCTCTTGGAGGGGGGGGGGGGGGGGGGGGGGGGGGGGAGAATGAATCCACTGGAGTCAGCTCTTTCAAAATGCAACCTGTCATCACGTTGCGCTGAATACTCGTCTACTGAGAGCACTGTCAGTGTGAAATTTTGACATCATCTTCCATAATAGATGTCTCCCAGTGTCATTGTTTGTTGTCAATGCTAAACAGAAAATGCACTTTATTCTTTCATTGTGAGCGAGTGACACCAAAACCTGCAATAACTTTTAATGCATTTTGATGTGTAAAACTGTCTCTGCTGTGACACAACAACAGTGGCTGAGTTGAAAATGTTTCAATAATGATTTCATTGTGTATGTTACACTAACTGAACACAAAATAAGGTGCACTCATAAAGATGAGATGGCATTCTTCCTATATTTTGTTGTTTTTTGAGGTCTGGTCTGAGAGTACACACTGGTGCTGTGCATGCCACATCCTTGACACAATGGAACCACCATGGTTCCTTCATGGCAACTGGTTCTTTCCCACCTCTTGAAAGTAACTATCCATCTATTGCTGCCAGGTGAAATACGGGCATCCTCTTGATCTTTTCCAACCGCTGGGGTCCTGAACACTGAGGCCCCTGTGTGCTGGCTCATGCCCAGAAAAATATGCCACAAGTTTTGCCAGTTTAGTGAAATGTAGGTGGCACTCTAGCTTTAAGGTTTTAAGAGAGACCTCCAACCCAGGCAATTTCCTTTTTAAACATCTCCCCTCTCACCAAAGACTTTAACGTATACTGTAGTACAACCCCAATTCCTCAGTGGTAAACATATCACTGTCCCAGCTTTTTTGAAATGTGTTGCAGGCGTCCATTTCAAAAACAATGAAGTTTATCAGTTTGAACATTAAATATCTTGTCTTTATGGTGTATTCAATTGAATATAGGTTGAAGAGGATTTGCAAATCATTGCATTCTGTTTTTATTTACATTTCGCACAACATCCCAACTTCATTGGAAATGAGGTTGTAACAACAACCAGATTTCAAAATGGTGCATGTCCCGAAGCTCTCCACCTCTCACACTCTGAAAGTTCGAGGTGGACTGAGCTAACTGGTAAAATAACAAGTGACGGTTATTCCACTTGATAGGCTGGAAAATTATTTTGGGATTACTGGGAGTGGCCTTGCATGGTTGATGTCATACTTGACCAGTCGTTCTCACTGTGTTTTGTACAGTAACACCACCTCTAACCTCAGTGACATGAAATTTGGGGTTCCACAGGGGTCTGTCTTAGGCCCCCTGCTTTTCTCCCTTTATATACCAACCCTTGGGCACATATTGCAGTGTTTTGGGATTACCTTTCACTGCTATGCTGATGATACTCAGTTATACAGTTGTGCTAAAAAATTTACATACCCTGGCAGAATTTTTGCTTTTTGGCCATTTTTAAGAGAATATGAATGACAACACAAAACCTTCTTTTTCCACTCATGGTTAGTGGTTGGGTGAAGCATCAATGACAGCTTGGAGTCTTTTGTGCTAGTTGTGGATGAGGCTCTCTGATGGTAAAGCTGCCAATGAATATGTTTTGGACTTTATTTACATCAGTTACAAAGAAATACAAACAATATGGCACTCTATGGTAAATCTGCATGTAGTAGACAGTTCTCAAAAACTGAGTGACTGTGCAAGAAGTAGAAGAGTGAGGAAAGCCACCAAGACACCCAGACAACCCAGAAGAAGTTATAGGCTTACATGGCTGTGATTGGAGAAATTATGCACAGTGCAAGCTTTGCATTTTGTATCACCAGTTATCCATCTTCATGATGAAGTGGTATAGAGGAGGATTTTCTTAAAAAGACCTGAAAGTTTAGCTACAAATTGCGAGAAGGTACATCTGAGATGCAAGCCTGGATTTGATCTGTTTTGGTGAAAGAAAATCCTTCTCTGCTCTATTCTACTATGAAGCTAAGAGTAGTGATGCAAAATGCAAAGCTTGCACCAACAGCATTTCCTGTATATTCGTTTTGTGAATTGTTCTGTAATTTGTGTCTGTAGCATGGCCCAAGCAGAGGGTCACCCTTTGAGTCTGGTCTGCTTGAGGTTTACTTGTGTGGAGCGCCTTGAGGCAATTCTGTTGTGATTTGGTGCTATATAAATGAAAATAAATTTAAATTGAAATGCACCTTGGCACTTTATCTATAAGTCCGGCTTTATTTTATTCTTCACCATCTGTTATATGTATTTATTTTATGCCTTTATAGTGGGATTTACCTTACTACAACCCCTGGCAAAAATTATGGAATCACCGGCCTCGGAGGATGTTCATTCTGTTGTTTAATTTTGTAGAAAAAAAGCAGATCACAGACATGACACAAAACTAAAGTCATTTCAAATGGCAACTTTCTGGCTTTAAGAAACACTATAAGAAATCAAGAAAAAAAGATTATGGCAGTCAGTAACGGTTACTTTTTTAGACCAAGCAGAGGAAAAAAATATGGAATCACTCAATTCTGAGGAATAAATTATGGAATCACCCTGTAAATTTCCATCCCCAAAACTAACACCTGCATCAAATCACATCTGCTCGTTGACATTGACCCAATGTCATGAAATTGACCCTATGTGTCTTTTTGCAAGGAATGTTTTCACAGTTTTTGCTCTATGGCAAGATGCATTATCTTCTTGACAAATGATTTCATCATCCTCAAGTGTCCAAAATAACGTAAACTTGTGCATTTATTGATGATGTAATGACAGCCATCTCCCCAGTGCCTTTACCTGACATGCAGCCCCATATCATCAATGACTGTGGAAATTTACATCTTCTCTTCAGGCAGTCATCTTTATAAATCTCACTGGAATGGCACCAAACAAAAGTTCCAGCATCATCACCTTGCCCAATGCAGATTCGAGATTCATCACTGAATATCAATCAATCAATCAATCAATTTTTTTTTATATATAGCGCCAAATCACAACAAACAGTTGCCCCAAGGCGCTTTATATTGTAAGGCAAGGCCATACAATAATTATGTAACGCCCCAACGGTCAAAACGACCCCCTATGAGCAAGCACTTGGCTACAGTGGGAAGGAAAAACTCCCTTTTAACAGGAAGAAACCTCCAGCAGAACCAGGCTCAGGGAGGGGCAGTCTTCTGCTGGGACTGGTTGGGGCTGAGGGAGAGAACCAGGAAAAAGACATGCTGTGGAGGGGAGCAGAGATCGATCACTAATGATTAAATGCAGAGTGGTGCATACAGAGCAAAAAGAGAAAGAAACAGTGCATCATGGGAACCCCCCAGCAGTCTACGTCTATAGCAGCATAACTAAGGGATGGTTCAGGGTCACCTGATCCAGCCCTAACTATAAGCTTTAGCAAAAAGGAAAGTTTTAAGCCTAATCTTAAAAGTAGAGAGGGTGTCTGGTTCCACAGGAGAGGAGCCTGAAAGCTGAAGGCTCTGCCTCCCATTCTACTCTTACAAACCCTAGGAAGGCTTTTTAGGGAACTTTTAGGACAACCTGATAATAATGAATTACAATAGTCCAGCCTAGAGGAAATAAATGCATGAATTAGTTTTTCAGCATCACTCTGAGACAAGACCTTTCTGATTTTAGAGATATTGCGTAAATGCAAAAAAGCAGTCCTACATATTTGTTTAATATGCGCTTTGAATGACATATCCTGATCAAAAATGACTCCAAGATTTCTCACAGTATTACTAGAGGTCAGGGTAATGCCATCCAGAGTAAGGATCTGGTTAGACACCATGTTTCTAAGATTTGTGGGGCCAAGTACAATAACTTCAGTTTTATCTGAGTTTAAAAGCAGGAAATTAGAGGTCATCCATGTCTTTATGTCTGTAAGACAATCCTGCAGTTTAGCTAATTGGTGTGTGTCCTCTGGCTTCATGGATAGATAAAGCTGGGTATCATCTGCGTAACAATGAAAATTTAAGCAATACCGTCTAATAATACTACCTAAGGGAAGCATGTATAAAGTGAATAAAATTGGTCCTAGCACAGAACCTTGTGGAACTCCATAATTAACTTTAGTCTGTGAAGAAGATTCCCCATTTACATGAACAAATTGTAATCTATTAGACAAATATGATTCAAACCACCGCAGCGCAGTGCCTTTAATACCTATGGCATGCTCTAATCTCTGTAATAAAATTTTATGGTCAACAGTATCAAAAGCAGCACTGAGGTCTAACAGAACAAGCACAGAGATGAGTCCACTGTCTGAGGCCATAAGAAGATCATTTGTAACCTTCACTAATGCTGTTTCTGTACTATGATGAATTCTAAAACCTGACTGAAACTCTTCAAATAGACCATTCCTCTGCAGATGATCAGTTAGCTGTTTTACAACTACCCTTTCAAGAATTTTTGAGAGAGAATATGACTTTCATCCAGTCATCCACAGTCCACGATTGCTTTTCTTTAGCCCATTGTAACCTTGTTTTTTTTCTGTTTAGGTGTTAATGATGGCTTTCGTTTAGCTTTTCTGTATGTAAATCCCATTTCCTTTAGGCGGTTTCTTACAGTTCGGTCACAGATGTTGACTCCAGTTTCCTCCCATTCGTTCCTCATTTGTTTTGTTGTGCATTTTCGATTTTTGAGACATATTGCTGTGAGTGATTACAT
Organism: Thalassophryne amazonica; assembly: GCF_902500255.1. Taxonomy (NCBI): domain Eukaryota; kingdom Metazoa; phylum Chordata; class Actinopteri; order Batrachoidiformes; family Batrachoididae; genus Thalassophryne; species Thalassophryne amazonica. Next base: position 75,329,158 of record NC_047103.1, on the reverse strand, counting down.
ATTTTTTTCCTCTGCTTGGTCTAAAAAAGTAACCGTTACTGACTGCCATAATCTTTTTTTTTCTTGATTTCTTATAGTGTTTCTTAAAGCCAGAAAGTTGCCATTTGAAATGACTTTAGTTTTGTGTCATGTCTGTGATCTGCTTTTTTTCTACAAAATTAATCAACTGAATGAACATCCTCCGAGGCCGGTGATTCCATAATTTTTGCCAGGGGTTGTATAGTTTTACTGTATTTTGTGAGAGTGCTTTTTGTTTTTCCTGTCTATGTTGTGTGAGCTCGCCAAGATAAGTTCTAATTGACCTTTATTATGTTGCCATTTACACTATACTTGTGTCTGACTTCATACTGGGGAGCACATTCACCCCTATTACACCATTTAAAGTTTGTTTTCTTTCATTACATTAAATGCGCACACACCTTTTTTCATGCACCTTTTCTTCTCACCTTCATTTTTCTTTCTGTCCATCTTTCTTGACTGCAGTGCATCTTGACCAATCTGCCTCCACATGACATTTCTCACTGTAAATGTTGCTCATTGCTCCCAGTGCAAATATGTTTATTGTTGTTGTTCACTCATAGGCCATTTATTTAATGTGTTTCCTCTCTCTCTCTCTCTCTCTCTCTCTCTCGCTCTCTCTCTCTCGCTCTCTCCATCTCTGTTCATTGTCAACAGTGAGTGTATTGTGGGGAAATCACAAACATATATCTAATGATAATGGACTGGTGTGTGGGTAAATGGAGGTAGACTGGAACAGAACGACATGCTGGAAAATCAGATCCCAACATCTTCAAGGTGCAAACATAATAGGAATTCAACAGAATGGTTTCGTGCCTCAGCTGTTGTGATTTGTCCTTTTGTCAGTCTGGGCCTAGCTATCACTGCTATTGTTCCACTTTTTTAGGAAAGAAATTGGATTTTGTTTTTTTCTGTTTTGTTTTTTTTCCCCCTTTTCTTCTCCACACTGTTGGAGGCTGCCTTCCTCGCTGACCAACAGGCAACTTAATTAGGACATTTCTGAGGATTTTTCTTTTTTCTGAAAAAAAAAAACAACACTGGCATTACCTCTGACCAATTCATTTTGAATAGAAGAGCACAATGGCTTCCAGGGTTTGCTAATGGCAGGTGAAAATAAGCAATCCAGCTCCTGCACAATGACTTAATGAAGTGAATTTAGACTTTCAATGTCCTGCAACTTGCTGTTTTGCATCCTGTTGGGTTTTTGTGATTTTATTACTGTAATGAAGGCTGCACAGTAAAGGTTGCTGAGATGTCATGCATGTCATTTTGGTCAGTGATTCAAATAAGCACTTTACAAGCATCTAGACAAGCCTGCATGTACTGTACGTGTGCATGCTCTTGTACTCATCTACGAAAATGACATATTGGCCTTTACCTTCCTGCACTGCAAATACTTGATATGCTAACCAAGTTATTGCAAGTTATTATGGCATTTTGCCACCACAGACAAACATACACACATGTTCTTGCACAACAGCCCTCACAAAGGGAAAAGGTCAGCATTTTAATGGCTTTGCTCCCTGCAGTAATAGCCTTTTTGGTTAGTGGTGCAAACTAAATGAAAAGATGTCAGCTGACATGTAGGGTTAACCTATGCTGCTCCATTTCAATAAGTGACGTGCCATTAGCTGTGGCCTCCGCTGTGAGCTCTGTAAAATCGGGTAATCCACTGACTCACTTTGCTGCCCATCAGTGAGCTCTGGGGGAGAAGATTTTCCCGTTAAACTCTCGTTTCATCGCCGTTGTCTCAATGTGACTAATTTCCACCATATGGTTAAACACTGGAAAATTCTAAGGAACAAGTTTTGTCTACAATCATTATTATTCTTTTAAATGCTTCAGTGCAATGCCTGCTGTGTGGCAAACCCACTGTGTATGGAATGGACACTTTGGTGTCTGTGTGTGGTATTGTTTAAAATTTGTTATTGCTGGTGTACTTAAAATCATAATTCTTCTGAGTCAGATAGAAAAATATACAAAACGTACTGTAATTTTCGTAATTATAGTACTTATTTGAAGCTCAGACACAGGCAGTGGTAAAGGAAGAAGTCATGGCCACAAAAAAAAAATGTACTTAAGTACATAAGTTCATATTCTAACCACAGGTTCCAGCAGGAGAAATCTGTTGAAGAAAAATCTATAACAACCTTCTTGCGTTACTTCCCTTGGCAAAATGAGAGCACCGATCTGAAAGCTGGCTTACTTTTTTATATTGGGTGAGTAAAAGAAAATAATTTAGGATAGAAACCTGCAACTCTATTTTTTTTCACATTCTGTGAAAATAGAAACTTGATGGCATTTATTTGTGATGGAGTGATGACAACAAAATGATTCAACTTTTATGGTACTTTGTCCTAGGGTGACCATATTGTGATTACTGAAAACCATGACACTAGGCCCAGCAATGAGATATTCAAATGATACTTGAACAGTGGCGGCTGCTAGTCTTTCAAAGAGGGGAATCTCCTTGTCGGCTTACTTCATAAAATTAGTCAATTTATTTATATGTAAATTCAAATGTGTAAAATGGTCATAACAGTCCTTAGTTGTACAACCATTTCACAATTTCTCTCTGTTACATACAGTATTTCAGGATGGCACAATTACATTATAACACAAGTTTATTATTAATGTTTTTAAATGAAAATATCATCAAAAATTTCAAGAAGCACATATTTAATAATAAGAAACTTTATTATTAAACATACATAACAGAGTGACTGTTTGATGACATCTTGCCCTTTGTTGTTCCATGCAAATGTTATGTTAAATATTGGCCAGCAGATGTTGCCATGACAGTTATTCCACTTGATATGCTGGAAAATCATTTTGAGATTACTGGGAGTGCCCTTGCATGGTTGACGTCATATTTGACCTGTGGTTCTCACTGTGTTTTGTACAGTAACACTACCTCTACCCTTAGTGACATGAAATTTGGGGTTCCACAGGGGTCTGTCTTAGGCCCCCTGCCTTTCTCCCTTTATATAGCACCCCTTGGGCACATATTGCGGCGTTTTGGGATTACCTTTCACTGCTATGCTGATGATACTCAGTTATACATGCCGATAACTGCTGGTAATCTCATTCAAATAAATTCCTTAGAAGATTGCCTTGCATCAGTGAGAAGTTGGATGTCTGGAAACTTCCTACTTTTAAACTCTGATAAGACTGAAATGATGGTTCTTGGTCCAGTGAGACATCGGCATCAATTTGACCAGTTAAGGCTTAGCCTAGGCTTGTGTGTCATACATCACACTGACAAAGTGAGGAACCTTGAGGTTATTTTTGATCCTACATTGTCCTTTCACCTCCACATTAGAAGTATTACAAGGACTGTTTTCTTCCACCTGAGAAATATAGCAAAGATTCCTCCCATCCTGTCTATGGCTGATGCTGAGACCCTGATCCATGCGTTTATCTCTTCTAGATTGGACTACTGCAATGTTCTATTTTCTGGTTTACCGCAGTCCAGCATTAGGGGTCTCCAATTGGTTCAAAATGCTGCAGCAAGACTTTTGACACAAAGCAGAAAGTTTGACCACATTACACCCATTTTGGCATCCCTTCACTGGCTTCCTGTCCCAGTGAGATCAGATTTTAAGGTTCTGCTACTAGTCTATAAAAGTGTTCACAGACTGGCACCTCCCTACCTAGCTGACCTAATTAAACCTTACATATCGGCCCGGGCTTTACGTTCTCAGGGTGCAGGACTACTTTGTGACCCTAGGGTGAATAAGAGGTCTGCGGGTCATAGAGCTTTCTCTTATTGTGCCCCTGTTCTGTTGAATGATCTCCCTGTGTCAATAAAACAGTCAGATTCTGTGGAGACTTTCAAGTCCAGACTTAAGATGCACTTATTTTCCCTTTCGTATGGCTAGCATACTGGCATAGTATAGTTCTACGCTTTTTACTCGTTTAATTGATTCTATTACAAAATGGAGCGAGCCGCGGCCTCAGCTTTACCTAAATCCTTTCATCTTTTAGTGAATCTTAGGGCTAATGCCCAGCAATTACCATAGTACTTCCTGTTTTTCTTGTTGTTTAATGCTGACAAATTATACTGTATTTCTTGTCTTTCTGATGCTCAATTCTGTTTTTTTCTCTCTGTCTAAGGTTGAGCTCCATCCATCCCTAATTGTATCAAAAGCTTCAAAACACTGAACCATTGCTTCATATTGATTCAGTTGTTCAAAACGCTTCAGTTTCTCCATCACTAATTTTCATAAATAAAATACATCAGTGATCACTAATTTTTGCCACATGTACCTGGATAGAATTAGAAGTGTCATGAATACTTTGATGTTGTGTTGCGAACCAGGATGTTATTTATTGTGCAATGACTTTTAAACACTAACTTACTGAAAAACAAAGCAGAAAGTAACTCACCGAAATCTTCTTACATAACATCTAATCCAGTGTGCTTCTCTGTGAATGTTCCTGACATCCAAGTCACCAGTTTCATCTGGTTATATAGTCTTTCTGCAGATTTTGACTCATTTTGTTTGCTGCAGTACAAAGGATTTTTTTTTTTTTAGTTTGGTAGCACTGTATAAACATATGATATCTAACATGTGCCTTTAAAACAGACTGATTTGTAGCTCAAAACACTTTGGTATAATTTTAAAAATGCATAAATACGCAAACTTCTCACATTCCTATATTTCAAAATAGCTGTCACTCAAAACGGGACTCAGCATTTCAACTGATCATCCAGTTGTTGTGCAGAAGTCCAGCGTCCAGGCCCGCCCACAGCTCGATTCACCCCCAGAGACACTGAGTGTCCTGGGGCGGGACAAAATTGTGGCATTTATCCAATGACCATCGAGTTTCAAAGCAATGAAAGAAAAAACTGCTCCAGGCAGTTCCATTGAAGTGAACAGACGCTCGACTTCTACAGGCAAATGCATTGACCACAGACCATATAAAAAAATATTTTTATGAAAAGTTAACAGAATAGAGTCAATCAATTTGTGATAAGTAGCTGATTCTGAACAAACTCGTCTTCAAGATGAGCGTGTTCTAATGCATTTGTAGTCAATGGAATGTTAAAGTGGATATGACACCTAAAAAAGTTGGTAAAACTGATATAAATATCAAAACTATACATACAGTATAGTAAGTTGAAAGTGGTTTTAGTCAATATCACTGAGACATAAAGTTTGTACAGCTTGTCAAAAGCGTGTTTCTTGGAAAGCGCGCTGGCAGCGTTCCATCAGCGGTCACGTGATGCTGTGACGTCACAGTGTGTCGAGTCCCGTCTTTGTCTGTTAGATTGACAACAGGAACAGATAGACCTCAGCATGGACAATGACGAGATCGAGAACTTTTCTGACACCTCTTCAAGTGTGGTTTATTTCTGTGAGGAAATTGAGACTGACTCGGATCCTGAGGATGTCGCAGCAGTGATTAGACCCTACAGATTCGAGCCATATCTTTCGGGCGAACATTCAAACCAGGAACATTCTGGCAGCGAAAATAATGCCGACAGTGTTTATGGCGGAGCCGAAGCAGAGGCAAGAGACGTGCCAATTCCGATGGATTTTGTAAGGCTGCAGAATACGGAATGGTAAGGGAGGCTTTGATTTTTGTTGCTGCTGTTTATAACACTATAATTATAGCATTTTCGATTCTAGCGTCTGTTTACTGCCTTTGTTATTGTTCCGGAGCCGCAATAGTGTAGCTACTACTTGCGGACCACCGTCATTACCTTTGGGTTTTTGCCGTTTTCGAGTGCCTGGCATTGCATTCATCCGTGTTTAGTTACATTATTTTCACGAAAGATTAGGAAATAAACGACGAAAGTTTCGAAAAAGATTGCTGAAAACAACAGTGAACATGGCGCTGCCGTGTTTACTCCGTATTGCACTGATATTTTTACAAGTTCCTTGACCATTTCAAGATTATTGTGAACATATTATTTGGGGTTGACATTATAGGTGTTCCTGTGAGCGGTGAGAACATGGAGACGGTAGAGGAAAGTGTCTGCTGTCGGGAGCAAATGTGGGTGTGCGAGCAGAGTGAGCGGCAGCCTGACATTTCGTGCATCGCACAACACCGCAGCTTTCAATCAATCTGCCTGGACTTGAAAACGCTAAAACCTTTCGCCCTTGTGTTTGTGCAATATGCTGCAACACACTGGTCAGGCATATCAACAAACAAGTCCCTGAGAGCTGTGTTTGATCAAAGTTTCTGCCGCTAAAAAAAGTGTAAACAACGGCCCCAAGCGTGCAAGTCTACACGCAGTGACGTATTTCAGGTTTGGTGCTTAGTGGGAAGCTGGTCACAGGGCGTGCACATTTTTCAGTGGTGGGATGTTCAAATGTTGTATATAATGGGAGAACCACGTTAATTTTCCCAAAACGTTTAGGTTGACCGAATTATATAACCTTTGTTACATGTAATAAGACTATGTTGTCTTTAAGTGTCATATCCACTTTAAACTGTACATATTTGACCACTTAATTTATTTTACATTTTAGGGGAAGCTGAGCTTCCCTTGCAGTCATAGAGAAACCACCTCTGTACTTGAATGCCGGTGTCGCCGACCAAACGGTCCCCCCTAATAATCAGTCCCACCTGCCTTCACTGTACATGCCATCAACCTACCATCCCTGGTTCTCAAGACCAGGCACCTAAGTGGCTCCACTCTACTCTTTTCTACTCTCCTGTTTTACTCTTCCTTTTTAGATATTTAGATATACCTTTATATACTAGCATAGTTCCACCTTAGAATTGGAATATAACATATAAGATATACCTTATTGAGTTTTCATGTGTTATTTCAGAGCGTCAGCAGCAACTCACTGATTATCACCTCGTTTCTTCTAAAAGCTGCACTCCAGTCATCATCTGTCTCAGTGACAGATATCTGAAGCTTTTGTACTACAATCATTTCCACATAAATTCAGCATTATTTCATAATAAAAGACGGGGGAGTGATCAGAGTGCCACAGCAGCATGTCTGAATCTGACTCTCCACACCCACAGCGATCAAAGGGAATAATGTAATTATCAACCAGCAGATGATAAAGTAAAACTTCATAAATCATTCTAAAGTCAGTTTTAAGCAGAAACGAGGCGATAAATTGTGAGTTGCTGTCCAATGAAAAACAATTAAAAACAGGGCATTTTCATAACTTTCTGAAAAAAACTCAGGATGGACAGGACATGAAAACAGGACATATCCTGGGAAAACAGAAGATTTGGTCATCCTACTTTGCCTTTTTAATCAGTTCTTTCCTATGAGGATATGAATCTTCAGAAAAAATCTAATAGAAATATATGAAAAATTGTGGGCTCCAGGCTGCTTGCAAACAAACAAACCAACAAAGGTGAAAACATAACCTCCGCCCAACTTCAGTGGCAGATGTATAAAGAGGTTTTATTTATTTGTTGATTTTTATTTTTATTTATTTTTTTTTTAACCACCACCTGGTGTAGAGGTACTATGCTGTAAACCAGGGGTAGGCAACCTGTTCCAGAAAGAGCCATGAGGGTGCAGGTTTTCTTTGCAGCCACTGACTCCACCAGGTGATTTCACTGATTAACTGATTTCAATGCATAACAGCAGCAGCAAGTGAGCAATCCAGATAAACTGGCAGAGTCATAATGCCATGATCAAACACACAGTGGTGGGCACAGATAACCAAAAAAATTAACTTCGATAACAGATAATCAGATAACTGATAAGTTATCTTTGCTAAAGATAAAACGATAAACAAACAAAAATGTATCGGAAGTTACAGATAATCGATAACCGATAAATTCCAGTATCATCTCTGGTACATTTGCAACTACTAATAAACTGAATTTGAGTTTTAACACTACGTTCACTTCTAGTAGCATTAAAAACAACAGACCCAAACAATGAGCCCACACTTCTGTCTTTGAACATCCTGCCCCCTGCTGGAAGCTCTTGTTTACTACACAGCTTCCAGCACAGAAGCACCCTGAGAGCAGGCAAAAGCCAGCTCTCTACCAATCACAACATTCCGGTCAGGCGGAGGTCTTGGAAAATAAAGTCATGCTGACTTATGGTTTGGTGTGAATACTGATTCTGTTATTTGTGCAAAGTTAAAATATAACATATATCTTTTAATGTTGAATAATGCACTAATTCTGAGGTTTTGTAACAAACACAGATCTCAAAGGATTCTGGGTAAAAGTGCCTCTGCTAAACACTGATTGGTTCAGTCATTCATTATGTAAACCAACACGTTAATGTGTCGTGTGTTGGTGTTTACAGATAAATGTGCTTTTGTAAAATATTCCATTTTTTTATTTGTAAACAGGCATTTTTAGGGAGCCCTGGAACTGTCATCGCAAAATGTTTTGCATGTGGAGAGAATGTGTGCATGTTTTATGATGTGCGCATGTTTTATTATATTGTAAAATGTGCACTCAATATTGTCTTGACACATAAATGTTGGCTTTACACTGTGCAAGTTTTGACCCTTTTTCAGATGATTTTTCATTCGTGCGAGAATTTTTAAATTTTGCCATTTAAAAAAAGAATATTTAATTCCCCAACTCCATATTCAAGTGTCAAAAGATGCAAAATTGCATATACAGTAATAGGAGTAAATAGATTCAAGCCAGATCTCTGAATGCAGCATGGATGCTGTTTCCACCCCGCCACATCCCAAAACCTCCTGATTGGTTTAAGTAATCACACTCGTGCAGATAATCAGCATAAATCCATGTGGAGAATTCCACAAAGTCTGTGTGTGTCCTTCAGGGATGACAAACGCCTCTGTCGTCATGATGTTTCCACACTAGCCACCACGCGCCACCTCTTAATCCTTCCCCCTGGAATCCAGGCAGCGTTAAACTAGCTGGAATGAGAACCATGCAGGGAGTAAATGGAGGGAGACAACCATCCACAATGGCTCTGCAAAGTGTCTGCTGTTGTAAACTGGAGGATTAGGGGGAGAGAAATCCTCCCATTTTTGTGTAGGTGTGCCCACAGAGACAAAGTACGGTGTTTACATTTGTGTTCTGTACCTCTAGTTCACCACCTCTGAGAGCACTGACAATTAGGATTACTCAGTTTTTCGTAAGGATGACACCAATTTCTGTCATTTTATTGACACACTCAGGTGCTCTTAATTACCTAGTGGTTGTCTATATGTGTCTGGCCAAATTATGTAAATGTATATGGTTTTTAAGAGGTGAGACGTTTGCAGCTGCTTGCCTCTGAGTCTGGAAAGGTTAATCCTGCATTCACACAGTATGTTGGCAGTGTGTGCCAGACGATAAACCGGATGTTCTATTGTTTTCAATGAGATGATATATAATATATATCCACTTTTTCTGCATACTGTAACTGCAGTGTTAATTTATCCTCAATGTTGGGCAGACAAACAGTAAAATTTGGACATTCAGCAATCGATGGAGCATGGTGTAAGGCACAGTGCAAGTGCAGTGGGGCATGCCAAGCTCCACTTTGCCACTTACAAAGTGGATAATCTGAGTGTACAGTAGTGTTCAGAATAATAGTAGTGCTATGTGACTAAAAAGATTAATCCAGGTTTTGAGTGTATTGCTTATTGTTACATGGGAAACAAGGTACCAGTAGATTCAGTAGAATCAGTAGAACAAATCCAGCAAGACCAAGCATTCATGATATGCACACTCTTAAGGCTATGAAATTGGGCTATTAGTTAAAAAAAAAAAGTAAAAAAAGGGAGTGTTCACAATAATAGTAGCATCTGCTGTTGATGCTATAAACTCAAAACTATTATGTTCAAACTGCTTTTTTTAGCAATCCTGTGAATCACTAAACTAGTATTTAGTTGTATAACCACAGTTTTTCATGATTTCTTCACATCTGCGAGACATTAATTTTGTTGGTTTGGAACCAAGATTTTGCTTGTTTACTAGTGTGCTTAGGGTCATTGTCTTGTTGAAACACCCATTTCAAGGGCATGTCCTCTTCGGCATAAGGCAACATGACCTCTTGAAGTATTTTGACATATCCAAACTGATCCATGATACCTGGTATGTGATATATAGGCCCAACACCATAGTAGGAGAAACATGCCCATATCGTGATGCTTGCACCACAATGCTTCACTGTCTTCACTATGAACTGTGGCTTGAATTCAGAGTTTGGGGGTTGTCTTACAAAGTGTCTGCGGCTCGTGGACCCAAAAAGAACAATTTTACTCTCATCAGTCCACAAAATATTCCTCCATTTCTCTTTAGGCCAGTTGATGTGTTCTTTGGCAAATTGTAACCTCTTCTGCACACGTCTTTTATTTAACAGAGGGACTTTGCGGGGATTCTTGCAAATAAATTAGCTTCACACAAGCGTCTTCTAACTGTCACAGCACTTACAGGTAACTCCAGACTGTCTTTGATCATCCTGGAGCTGATCAATGGGTGAGCCTTTGCCATTCTGGTTATTCTTCTATCCATTTTGATGGTTGTTTTCCGCTTTCTTCCACGCGTCTGTTTTTTTTGTTTTTTTGTTTTTTTTGTCCATTTTAAAGCATTGGAGATCATTGTAGATGAACAGCCTGTCATTTTTTGCACCTGCGTATAAGTTTTCCCCTCTCCAGTCAACTTTTTAATCAAACTACGCTGTTCTTCTGAACAATGTCTTGAACGTCCCATTTTCCAAACGGCATAAAACATGACAAATCCCAATGCAGATATATACTGGATCTGGTGTGGCAACCCCAAGCAATTGTGAACAGCTGAAAAATCAATCAATCAATCAATTTTTTTTATATAGCGCCAAATCACAACAAACAGTTGCCCCAAGGCGCTTTAAAACAACCAACAATAACCTGACACTGCCTTTCAAACCAGGTACACCAACAATTAGCACAACTGGGAATTGAGGGGTCTTCTAGAGTGCAAAGAGCTGTCCACAGGAGCAGAACTGAATCATTACAAATCCTTGAGATGAAGTATGAGAATGCCTCTTGCAATGGCTCCTGCAGTAAACAACTTATCTCCAAAACATCCTGCCAGATGCAACTACCCTCTCCTCATCCCCACTGCACATAGAAACTGCAGCTGGCCCCATCTTGGTGTTGCCTGCCTGCCAACTGGAGAGGGAAAACAGCATGAAAATATGGTACAAACCATACTATTAACAACTTGTGATGTTATCCTATGCACTGGTGGTGATGCAGGGTGCTGTAGTCACTCATGTGTCTTGGGCGAGTGTTTCTAGATAATTAACATCTTCAGCACTTTGGTAAAAGGTCAACACCAAAACTATACTCCCAAAAACATATTTTTCCAGAATATCTCCACAACCAATTGAGCTAGAGAGATAATATCAAGCTTATATTAACCAGTAAAATATTTGGAATCAAATGTTATGGAATAAGTGATGTCATGATGAAGTCACAAGGAACTCCATAAAAAGAAGTCATGTTTGTTCAGAGCGTGCAGTTTTGCATCAGCCCTCAGATACCTTTCATTACTAAATTGTTTTTAACTGAGTATTGTTGTAGTTTGATGACTGATTATGAGTTTGAGCTCTAATGTATACCTCTGTGTGTACGAGCAGTTTTCACCATGCAAATCACAGAAAATTTCTGTATTTAGCTTTAAACCAGGGTCTTGCTGATCTGTAGTATATACTGCTGGACATTATACACAATGCCAGTCACCTTCTGCACACCGTCATCAGCAACCAGAGGAAACTGCTCCTTCTGAAGTACAGGGCCAGGAGGAAAAACTTCTTTGTCCCTCTGGCCATCAGACTGTACAACTCCTCACTTGAGGGGAGGAGGAGTAACAGGAAGACAGAGGACAGGAAGGAGAGGAACAGTAGTAGCCAGTAAAACAGTAGTGAGCAGAATTTCTGCTATTCATATTTGTGTATTTATATTTGCAAATTGTTTTTACTTTCACTTTTGATACTCTTTGTGCTTCTTACCCTGTGTGCTGCTATACAATGCTGCTGAAACCTTCCCAAGGGATTAATAAAGTTATGTCTAACCTAATTTAATCTAAACGCTTTCTGTTGCCATACGGTACCAATGCGCCTGACCACATCTAATTTTAAGGCCAGCATGCCCATGCATGCACAGATATTGAAACAATACACAATATGGGCAATATGAAAGTGACAACTGCATTGGATGGAAACTGCCATTGACCCTAACGGCATGGGAGCTGTGCCTTTTCTTTTACATAAGACACACAGGAATAATTTACAAGCCATTATAAAGACAAAGTAAGCCTGTAACTTCACAAAACATTGATTATTTAATCAACAATCAAAGCAAGAACTTCTTATTTTATTATCACACTGTACAAAACACTCAAATGTTGCATCTGCCTATTAAGTATACTTTTCTAATTAACGTTGCAAAATTACGATATCTGCTGTCTGCCACCGCAAGCAGTAATTATACTGTAACTACCATTTCAACTACCAGTTATTTGTTTGTGTGTTTGTTTTACTGTCGACATGTGAATGCAGCATAACCTCTGTGCATGATTCCATGTACGTTCAGCTTGTTGGGATTGTGCATAGTTGTACATGTCTGCTGGCAGGCTGTCTTCTCGTACACTAGAAAGAATCCCCTGTGGTTGAAAAGATGTAAAGAAGTGAGGCTGTATGTGTGCAGATGGTGTCTCAAGAGAGTAAATAGACCTTAGGCCTGTGACAGTCCGACGACCTGTCAGGGATATGCTGTGCCTCTAGGCCAAACTCAGCTGAGATGGAGTCCTGCACCCTGCAGCCATCAATAGAATGGTGTGAGCATAGATAAAGAAAGGATGAACATCCTTCTGTCTGTGTCAGGTCTCTGTAAACACAAACCAAGATATTTGAGAAAAAGTTATTGATCTTTGCCATTTGTCAGGAACGTTGGACAGAGGATCAAAGAAAAAACCCCTCAGTCTCAAAGAAAGAAATATAAGGAAAATTTGTCTGATCTCTACCAACATGTCAACTATTTTATTAGAGACACACAAAGAAATTACACAAAGAAACACAGACAAAATAAGGCTTAGGAATAAATACAAATGCAATTGTTTTATTTTTTCTCTTTTGTTGTTTGTTAACTATAATATTTGTACCTCTACCAAAGAGGTAATATTGTGGCTGTGGATTGTTGTGTGACAGGATATGAACAGCTTTCAGTGAAATATGGTGGAGAGGTAGACTTTGGGTAAAGGAAGAGCGTATTAAATCTGAGCGACTCCAGTTCAGGGGTTTGATCTTATCTTTGATCATTTTTTTCTTGAAGCTTTGATCCTGAGTCCTTAAATCATTATTCCGCATTTGCTTTGTTTGCTCACTGATATGTTTGACCAAAAAATGAGGATTCCTGATTAGTTCAACAGTCAGGTTCAAAGGTCACAATTCACCACTTCAGACAGATAAAGGGCGACAAAAACATAACCTCAAAGATGAGTCATATAAATTTAACAGCAGGATCCAAGGTCAGCACAAAGATCAAGATCAAAGCAGAAAAGGTGAGCAATCAAAAAACAGAGAAAAAATTTATTAAAAACAATAAAAAGACAAAACATAAAAGAGCATAAGAATAAAACACATAACACAATGATAAAACAAATATATTTTCAGAATCAAAGGTCAGGAACACAGGCCAGTAATCAGAAACAGAATTTAATCATTAGGATCTATGGTTTGGATCAAGGGTGAGTGTTCAGGATTAAAGGGCAAGATCAAAGGCCAGTGATCAGAATCTAAGATCAGCATTCATAAATGAATGATCGGGAACAAAGATCAGGAGGAAAGGTTGATAATCAGAAACAAAGGTGAAGAATCAGAATATAAGGTCAGGATCAAAGATAAGGATCATAGGTAAGTAATTACAGTGCATCCGGAAAGCATTCACACCGCTTCATTTCACTTCACTTTTTCCACATTTTGTTATGTTACAGCCTTATTCCAAAATGTATTTTTTCCATACGTATTCACACCTTTTACTCAATACTTATTTGATGCACCTTTGACAGCAATTGCAGCCTCAAGTCTTCTTGAATATGCCACAAGCTTGGTGCACCTATCTTTGAGCAGTTTTGTCCATTCCTCTTTGTAGCACCTCTCAAGCTCCTTCAGGTTGGATGGGCAGCGTCTGTGCACAACCATTTTCAGATTTCTCCAGAGATGTTCAATCAGATTCAGGTCTGGGCTCTGGCTGGGCCACTCAAGGACATTCACAGAGTTGTCCTGAAGCCACTCCTTTGATATCTTGGCTGTGTGCTTAGAGTCATTGTCCTGCTGAAAGATGAACCATTGCTCCAGTCTGAGGTCAAGAGTGCTCTGGAGCAGGTTTTCACCTAGGATGTCTCTGTGCATTGCTGCATTCATCTTTACTTGAATCCTGACAAGTCTCCCAGTTCCTGCTCCTGAAAAAAAAAAAAACTAATTTCATCTACAACAAAAATATAAACGCAACACTTTTGGTTTTGCTCCCATTTTGTATGAGATGAACTCAAAGATCTCAAACTTTTTCCACATACACAATATCACCATTTCCCTCAAATATTGTTCACAAACCAGTCTAAATCTGTGATAGTGAGCACTTCTCCTTTGCTGAGATAATCCATCCCACCTCACAGGTGTGCCATACCAAGATGCTGATTAGACACCATGATTAGTGCACAAGTGTGCCTTAGACTGCCCACAATAAAAGGCCACTCTGAAAGGTGCAGTTTTATCACACAGCACAATGCCACAGATGTCGCAAGATTTGAGGGAGTGTGCAATTGGCATGCTGACAGTAGGAATGTCAACCAGAGCTGTTGCTCGTGTATTGAATGTTCATTTCTCTACCATAAGTTGTCTCCAAAGGCGTTTCAGAGAATTTGGCAGTACATCCAACCAGCCTCACAACCGCAGACCACGTGTAACCACACCAGCCCAGGACCTCCACATCCAGCATGTTCACCTCCAAGATCGTCTGAGACCAGCCACTCGGACAGCTGCTGAAACAATCGGTTTGCATAACCAAAGAATTTCTGCACAAACTGTCAGAAACCGTCTCAGGGAAGCTCATCTGCATGCTCGTCCTCATCGGGGTCTCGACCTGACTCCAGTTCGTCGTTGTAACCGACTTGAGTGGGCAAATGCTCACATTCGCTGGCATTTGGCACGTTGGAGAGGTGTTCTTTTCACGGATGAATCCCAGTTCACACTGTTCAGGGCAGATGGCAGACAGCGTGTGTGGCGTCGTGTGGGTGAGTGGTTTTCTGATGTCAATGTTGTGGATCGAGTGGCCCATGGTGGCGGTGGGGTTATGGTATGGGCAGGCGTCTGTTATGGACGAAGAACACAGGTGCATTTTATTGATGGCATTTTGAATGCACAGAGATACCGTGACGAGATCCTGAGGCCCATTGTTGTGCCATACATCCAAGAACATCACCTCATGTTGCAGCAGGATAATGCACGGCCCCATGTTGCAAGGATCTGTACACAATTCTTGGAAGCTGAAAATGTCCCAGTTCTTGCATGGCCGGCATACTCACCGGACATGTCACCCATTGAGCATGTTTGGGATGCTCTGGACCGGCGTATACGACAGCGTGTACCAGTTCCTGCCAATATCCAGCAACTTCGCACAGCCATTGAAGAGGAGTGGACCAACATTCCACAGGCCACAATTGACAACCTGATCAACTCTATGCGAAAGAGATGTTGCACTGCATGAGGCAAATGGTGGTCACACCAGATACTGGCTGGTATCCCCCCCCCCCCCCCCCCCCAATAAAACAATACTGCACCTTTCAGAGTGGCCTTTTATTGTGTGCAGTCTAAGGCACACCTGTGCACTAATCATGGTGTCTAATCAGCATCTTGATATGGCACACCTGTGAGGTGGGATGGATTATCTCAGCAAAGGAGAAGTGCTCACTATCACAGATTTAGACTGGTTTGTGAACAATATTTGAGGGAAATGGTGATATTGTGTATGTGGAAAAAGTTTTAGATCTTTGAGTTCATCTCATACAAAATGGGAGCAAAACCAAAAGTGTTGCGTTTATATTTTTGTTGAGTATGTATTATAATGTTGGCATTTCATGACAAGAACGGCAATAGGTTTTTACACTCAAACTGCTGTTGCTTAAAATTCACTAACTACCAAACACTAATGATTTCTCTATATAATTTAAATGTTTTCTTGGGATAATAATAGAATATTCTTTCTTACATGTGTACCAAAGCATGATAACAGAAATTTGTTCAACATTTTGAATATTTAGCTTGAGCAACTGGAGCTATAAAGCTCCGAGCTAGGCTACCTATAGCCAAGGGCATAGGTTTGGTCTCAGCTTTGGTAGGGACAATACCACACCACCCCCTAACCCACTCATACCATTAGACGCACAAGTACAGCATAATACATAACATATGATGACATAATGCTGAATAATTTAACACTTTATTTACATTATTAAGTGTGTAGGCAAACAAACAAATAGCTTAAATAGCAAAATTGCACCCAAATCATGAATCTATTCTATAGGCCTACACCTGAGAGAACAAGACAACAAAAAAATACTTGTGGAGCTAACAAAAAAAAAAATGGTTTTGCAACCAAGATGTATAATCTATTCTCTTCATCAATAATGCAGTTGTGGGTATCTGGCAACCTAATTTGCCAAAAAAAAAAGGGCTTTCCGATGATATATGGTGTATTACGGTAAACGTAAGCCTGTGATGTCATACCACAGAGGAAAAACACGGAAGTTTCTGATTCTCATTACCGTAAGTTCTCATATAAGCCCTCACGCTGAAAAATTTCAACACTGACAGCAAGCCAAGAACCCGTGCTTTCCAACAGTGTGCTATATGTTGCATATATTACGGTAAAGTGCGTTTGGTGACTTTTGAAACGAGGGAAAAGTATGAAAAAGAGCGCAAAAGTGACAGAAAAGTACAGAGACAGACAGCAAACATAAATGTATGTCCGTCATAAAGGAAGGACATAAATGTCCTTCTTGTTTTTCTGCACTGGAGCCACCCATCCTCTGCGCTCCGGGACCTCCCACTTTACAAATTAAGCACTGCCTTTTTCTTTTTTTTTCTGTTTTAGCAGAGGTTTGTTTGAACACCCTGCAGGTAGCTTGGTGATGTCACGAGATGCGCTTTGTTTACATCCATGTGAGAAGAACGTGAGCCAATGAAATTGCAACATGGGTAACCCTGTTACTCTGGCACGTCGAAAACACAAAACATGACGACTAAAATTATAGTATCGAGTTCGCAAAAAAATAGTGAATGATTTTGTTATATAAAAAAATGCTAAATATTGGTAGGGACAATTTTGCCATCCCAAAATATTGGTTGTGACTTGTCCCTATGGTCCATATGCAAACCTACGCCCCTGCCTATAGCTTTGTGTGACTATGTATTTTAGACAGTCCATTTTCCTTTCTGAGTCAAAGAAAAAGACAAATCCACATGTCAAGTGAATTAATGAAGTCATGCAGAATCCTTTATTAAAGAAAAACATAATGAAATTGATTTGAGTTGCTATTTTTGATGGCTCCATAGGACAGTCTCTCGGCTGTAAGGAAGGTCTATATGACTCTAATAATTGTTAATGGAGGACATTCCCAATACAAGTATGAAAAACCATGTTGCACTCTGGTTTGGATATGATCAGTTTAAATGGAAAAAACAATGAAATATTATTCTTGTAAGGGATGTAGCATTTGTAGTGTTGGAAGTACTGCACATTTTGTTCAAAGAACAATGTGTAAGAAATAGGACACAGACCACCCCCACCTGTGACAACAGACAGGGTCCCACACCCCACAGAGGGCTGTAAAGTGCTGCACCTGAGGCCACCCAAGTGGACAAGAGAAGGCAACATCCCCTGTGCATTACTGCACCCCCTTCCCAACGGCAACACCTGAGCCAATAGGAGCATGCCACAGCTGCTGATGGTGGGCACGCATCATAAATCTACCGGCCAACCGGAACTTGACCCACACTTCCCAGAAAGGACACCCACCACCCTCTCCAGCATGCAACCCCACACCACCACTCCCAACAAAGCCAAACAACAACACTGAGCATCGGAGCTCAAACTCGCACAGTGACCACTCAGGAACACTATATACAACCCCTGGCAAAAATTATGGAATCACTGGCCTTGGAGGATGTTCATTCAGTTGTTTAATTTTGTAGAAAAAAAGCAGATCACAGACATGACACAAAACTAAAGTCATTTCAAATGGCAACTTTCTGGCTTTAAGAAACACTAAGAAATCAGGAAAAAAAAATTGTGGCAGTCAGTAACGGTTACTTTTTTTAGACCAAGCAGAGGGAAAAAATATGGAATCACTCAATTCTGAGGAAAAAATTATGGAATCATGAAAAACAAAAGAACGCTCCAACACATCACTAGTATTTTGTTGCACCACCTCTGGCTTTTATAACAGCTTGCAGTCTCTGAGGCATGGACTTAATGAGTGACAAACAGTACTCTTCATCAATCTGGCTCCAACTTTCTCTGATTGCTGTTGCCAGATCAGCTTTGCAGGTTGGAGCCTTGTCATGGACCATTTTCTTCAACTTCCACCAAAGATTTTCAATTGGATTAAGATCCAGACTATTTGCAGGCCATGACATTGACCCTATGTGTCTTTTTGCAGGAATGTTTTCACAGTTTTTGCTCTATGGCAAGCTGCATTATCATCTTGAAAAATGATTTCATCATCCCCAAACATCCTTTCAATTGATGGGATAAGAAAAGTGTCCAAAATATCAACGTAAACTTGTGCATTTATTGATGATGTAATGACAGCCATCTCCCCAGTGCCTTTACCTGACATGCAGCCCCATATCATCGACTGTGGAAATTTACATGTTCTCTTCAGGCAGTCATCTTTATAAATCTCATTGGAACGGCACCAAACAAAAGTTCCAGCATCATCACCTTGCCCAATGCAGATTCGAGATTCATCACTGAATATGACTTTCATCCAGTCATCCACAGTCCACGATTGCTTTTCCTTAGCCCATTGTAACCTTGTTTTTTTCTGTTTAGGTGTGAATGATGGCTTTTGTTTAGCTTTTCTGCATGTAAATCCCATTTCCTTTAGGCGGTTTCTTACAGTTTGGTCACAGACGTTGACTCCAGTTTCCTCCAGTTTCCTCCCATTCATTCCTCATTTGTTTTGTTGTGCATTTTCGATTTTTGAGACATTGCTTTACGTTTTCTGTCTTGACGCATTGATGTCTTCCTTGGTCTACCAGTATGTTTGCCTTTAACAACCTTCCCATGTTGTTTGTATTTTGTCCAGAGTTTAGACACACTTGACTGTGAACAACCAACATCTTTTGCAACATTGCATGATGATTTACCCTCTTTTAAGAGTTTGATAATCCTCTCCTTTGTTTCAATTGACATCTCTCGTGTTGGAGCATTGATTCATGTCAGTCCACTTGGTGCAACAGCTCTCCAAGGTGTGATCACTCCTTTTTAGATGCAGACTAACGAGCAGATCTGATTTGATGCAGGTGTTAGTCTGGGGATGAAAATTTACAGGGTGATTCCATAATTTATTCCTCAGAATTGAGTGAGACCATATTTTTTTTCCTCTGCTTGGTCTAAAAAAGTAACCGTTACTGACTGCCACAATTTTTTTTCCTGATTTCTTACAGTGTTTCTTAAAGCCAGAAAGTTGCCATTTGAAATGACTTTAGTTTTGTGTCATGTCTGTGATCAGCTTTTTTTTCTACAAAATTAAACAACTGAATGAGCATCCTCCGAGGCCGGTGATTCCATAATTATTGCCAGGGGTTGTATGTGTGAAGGGGCCCTTATGTTTGGAGAAAGAAGGGAGTGGTTTATAGCCCAAATAACAGCAACCCCACAGTGAAACATGGCTGTGGGAGTATGATGCTGTGGGGATGCTTCAGTGTGTCTGGAACTGGGAATTTCGTCAAGGTGAAAGGAATCATGAAGAAACTAGGATAGGATTTTGAAAGAAAACCTCAAGCAGTCTGCAGCAAAACTGGGTCCGCATCATCACTTTGTCTTCAGACATGACAATTATCCAAAACACACATCATTCCTGGTTAAGAACTACCACCAGAAGACCAAAGTGAACATCACTGACTGACCTGCACAAAGTGCTGACTTGAATCCTGTTGAAAATCTGTGGGGTGAACTAAAGATGAAGACCATCAAATCTAGAGGAGTTTGAGAGATTCACTAAAGAAAAATGGGCTGGGATTCCTTGGGAAACATGTCTGAGACTTTTTGAAAACTATAACAAATGACTGCAGGCTGTGACCCAGCAAACAGGATCCACAGTTGACCATTAGCATCATTGGCGCTAATGATTTTGGCCCTGGTATTTATTATTTTTTGTAAAATAACTTTGTTTCTGTGTACAAACTAAAATAATGTGGTGGTGGTGGTATTTCAGCTTCTCCCATGTATTCAGGGTTGCCACAGATCCACATTTGGATTTGGCACGTTATACTGGATGCCCTTCCTGATGCAACTTCAGGTTTACCTGGATAAACACACACAGCCACTGGTCTTCCACAGAGGTTTCTCATCTAAGTACTAACCAGGACCCACTCTGCTTAGCTTCTGAGATGTGACAGGATCAGGCTGACACAGAGCAGACTGGCTGCACAAAGTCATGTGTTGAAAATTCCTTGCTCTATTTGAAGAAAAAAAAACAAACAAAAAAAACACTAGGGAAAATTTGAAAGGAGACATTAAATTTCATGATGGGCAAACAATTTTGTCCACCTGTATATTAGACATGGTGGAAAGGTTGTGTGTTAGTCGATGATAAGGTTGTTAAATTTTGGCGAGAACTGATGAATATTAAGGCCACACAGACCCACATATTATGATATTACTTTATCACAAAGAATTAAATGCATGAATGTCTTGCAGCTTTGATTTCATGCCCTTTCCTTTTTTTGTTGGCTGTATTAAATGCAAATGTTTCCACACAATGCTGCCACTCAGCAGTGAACAGTCTCATCACTTTTCTACAAATGCGCGGCATTTAAGCGAGTTGAGAGGGGGGAAAAGGGGTGAGTGCCTCATATGGAAAGTCATTGTTTTGTGTGTGTGTGTGTGTGTGTGTGTGTGTGTGTGTGTGTGTGTGTGTGTGTGTGTGTGTGTGCATCTATACTGGGCAGCTGATGATCTATTTAGAGGTCTTTACTGCTAATGAGCACTTCATTTCCAGGTCCTGCATGGTTTGATGGCATGTAAATAACATTGCATGTCGTTATGCTAATATTCGGTGGAAAAACGGGGGTTTGTATTGAGAGTGGTGGATGTGATGGCGTGTTGTGTTTTCAGATCGTAGGCGTGTGTGTGTCATGCAGAACAGACTGTGTTTGACGACAGTTGATGGAGTCATTCAGTCTCATCGACACGGCCCACAGAAATACCGTCTGCTAATGTCGGCGCCAAGGTGTTGAGCATGGTTGGCCAACCTCCCTCGTTATTTTTTTTTTTCACTTTCAGTTTCATGCACAAGAAATGATTTCAAAGTGTCCTTGTCAAATTGAAACTGGACATGCTTCACACACTTTTTGCCAGTCAAAACTTGATAATTTGAAACCAGCTTGTAATCTGCAATGATACCCGGACATTGGATTACCATCGAAATGTTCAAAGAGTTTGAAAGTAGTACAGTATTAATTCCACCCGGTTCTTATTGTAATACTGTCCCGTACAAAGTACTGTATTAATTCCACCCGGTTCTTATTGTAATACTGTCCCGTACAAAGACAAACTATTTCTCAATTTAAATGTATTCAAAGTCACAGTGAAAAACAGGCCTGGATTCTGAAGAGCGTCTCTCTCACAGGAGATCCATCCGTTCACAACCTTGAACAGTGGACTAAAACAGTTTTTATAAAACACAACATGGGTGTGACAAAGGCAGACCTTATTTCGCAAAATCCTTCCCTTATTGGTCCTGTGGGCCTTAAAGGGTGGTCCAGCCCCTGCCCATAACCTGCGCGATAACAGGACATATAATTTATATTGTAACTTGAATCTCTTTGTTCTAAGTGGTAAAACTGGTTTAACCCAGTTTGACATGTACATTTACACAAATAACAGACTAAAAGTATGCCAAACTAAGAATATAACCATTTAAGTAAAGTAATTACTTAATACCAAAAGAAATAGCAAAGAAAGCACAATAACAAAATAATATATAAACACATGAATATATGTAAAAGTAGCACACAAAATGTTGAACACATTCATGAATAAGGAGGCTTTTCTATAAATATGGAAGTTAATCATACTAGCCTTGCTTTATGAGGTAATCAGGAGGCGCGCGCATGTGTGTGTGTGTGTGTGTGTGTGTGTGTGTATTTGGACTCCCAGGTAATTATAGCAGACAGCTGCCTCGGCATCCTGTATTAGGCCCACATCACGAACATATTGACACACACACAATTTCGTCCTTGCGTCGTCACGGCAGCTTTATTAACAGGCTGATTCCCAAATTTGTCACTCTAGTCTGTGTCTCTAATGAAGCTGGGAACATTACGTGTCTGGTTCATTCACAGTTGCTTGTATGAAGACTAGATCCACCTGTCACAGAGCAAAGCACATCAGGGTGTGCAGCTGCACAGACTCAGATGTAAAGCATCATTTGTTTTGTGTATATTACAGGAAACACCTCAGAAAGAGAGGCCGAAAAGATGTGATGCAGTTCTCAATCTTTATCGCCTCTTTACCCATCTCCCCCCTCACCTGCTCTTTCCCTTGATGCAGCCTGTCTGTCAGACGACTGCCCAGCCCCCCCACCCCACCCCCGTCTCTGCACTGTGTTTGGCGGGGTTGCCGTGGTATCATGCCTGCATGCATCATGGACCTGCTAACAAATTACACAGACTAGCCACTCCGCTTCCCCTCTCACTCAGCTGTCAAGTGGAACCACTGAAGCATTTTCCTTCCTCTCTGCTCCATCCATCTGTCGATCCCTCCGTCTCGCCATTCATCCTTCTCCTTGCACGCTACTTTGCATGCTGACCCTCACGCTCCCCGTTTCCACATTTTTGCTGAAGCAGTGTCCTCTTTGCCGTCCTGCTTTTATTTATTTTTTTTTTTTGTCTCCATCCATCTCTTTCATTAGGTCAGTGTTCCCTCTTCTTATTTCGTCCATGCTTTCTTTCACTCTTCACAATATAGTTACACTCGGAGGAACGTGGAGAGCGCATACCACCACCAAGCTCCAGAAGTCCACAGGATCTGTTGTAAACCGTGATAAAGTGCAGGTTGGGTGCTGTTTCACAAAAAATGCAGAAGAAGAAAAGCATGCCAGTCCATCACAGGTTACTTTTCCAGCAAAGCCCAAACCCATTTACAGCTGGATGGACTGGCATGATACAAATGAAGTATCTTGTCCAAGGAAATAAACAAATAGTTTGAGTGGAAATCAAACCCAGACATGCATACAGGTAGCTCTGAGCTACCTGTTCACAAAGGTTCAACTATTTTAAAAATCATTCATTTAGAAAACATTTTAAAAGCATGAATTAAATATGATCTTGGATTTGTTTTTGGTTCAAAATATAATCAAGTCTTCCTTGATTACATGAACTAATTCTCCATCAAAATACAAAATAGCATGTTGACACCCATCACTATGTGATAGAATATTGCATTTTGATTAACATAAGAAATAACAGAGTATGTCATAATGAAAGAGAAAGTATTATACACAGTGGTAGGTTTGAATCTAGACCTGGTTTTGTCCATTATACTCTATTCAACTATAGTCACAACTAGCCAATTGTAGCCACAGCACCGGTCTTAGTAGTTAGCACTGTTGCCTCACAGCAAGAAGGTAGGTCATGGGTTTGATTCCCATCTGTGGTCTTTCTGTATGGAGTTTGCATGTTCTCCCCGTGTTCACGTGGGTTCTCTCTAGGTGCTCTGGCTTCCTCCCACATCCAAAGACATGCAGGTTAGGTGGACTGGAAACTTTAAATTATGTGTGTGCGGGTGTGACTGTGTTTGTCTATATGTGGCCGTGCAACAGACTACAACTCCAGCCTCCCTATGACCCTTAATTGGAGTAAGCGAGTAAACAAAATGGATGGCTATTAGATGGTTTGGACATTTTGCTGGTCCAAATGATCTAAGTGGTCTTTCAGGTGCTCTGGGGTGTTCAGGGTTGCCACAGCAGATTCAGCACAGATCCGTATTGGCATTTGGCACAAGTTTTATGCCAGATGCCCTTCATAACACAATTCCACTATTACCTGGAAAAACACACACACACACACACACACACACACACACACACACACACACACACACACACACACACACACAGAGCACCATGTCTTCTGAAGAGGTTTCCCATCCACAGTAAGTACTAACCAGGACCCACTCTTCTTAGCTTCTGAGAGCTGCCGACATCAAGCTCACACAGAGCAGACTGGCTGTTTGCGGGTCCAATGATAATCCTTAAATGACATGTGGCACCAAAATCATAACAATTTTGATTCATGCTGTTAGTGACCATCTGATAATATGCCAGGATTACTTTGTGCACTTTCGTGATCGGTCTCAAAGCATACGGCATTCACGACAAACAGCTATGGAGACTGCCAAAAACAAAGTACTCGTTAGTAGTTGTTTTTCCAATTATTTCCAACGGCATTTATGTAGCTTTGAGGAAAACATCCTAGTGTGCACTTGAATGGAATGTAGCTGCTAATGTTAAAAACGGAGCCGCAGATTAATTGCAGTGTTTACATAAGTGTGACGTCATGTTATAACTTATTTTTAAGTGATAACTGTTAATTTTGATGCAATCATGGTAAAAGCAACAGCCGCTCTCCACTTTGAGAAGACTTGGTGCGCGTGCATGTTCATCATGAACAAAGCCTGTTAAAAACAGTCTGATAGAGGCTCAGCTTTGTGCACACTTCTAAGTGTTGTCATCGATATAACTGTGAAAAAACTAAGAAATATATCTGTATGACCAGACAGCTTGAAAAAGTGAGAGGTGCATGTTCATGGCAGGAGCTATAACAGTGTTTAAACAGAGTGCTGCGCCATTACAGAACAGACTCTGCATACATCATCATCCAAAATTCAACAGACTCTCTCAAAGTAAAATAAAAATAAGCCTTGCAGCTCTACTGAAGACAACAAAATACCAAATTAAAAAAAAAACTGAACAGGGCACTCACCAACTTGTAGAATGATTTCCAAGATTAAATAAGTAAAGAACACACCATCAAAGAAGTCCTCACGCACAGATCATGTGCGACTGCCAGCCGGAGAACACTGTTCCCATGCAGCTCCGCCATCAGCTCCTCACAAAGTTCTCTCATGAGTCTGGCACGTTAAATAGAAAGTCCATTGTCTTCTGAAAATAATTTGTTTTGACTTTTTCCAATTTAAGAAATACATCTGCATGTTAAGGCAGCCTGTAAAAACAGCATCGTGGAGACATTCCACGTGCACGTTCCTGGTGGCAGCAAATAACATCCTGCAACACACATGGCAGCATCAGCACACATTAGGTTCCAAAATCCAACAGACTGACAAAAATGAAGAGTTTTGGGGTGAATTGTGTCACCTCCTGTCTGTACGTTTTATGTAAATCCGAGTCATCACTTTCAAATGAAAGCTCAGAAGCTTTATCGGACGTAGCATCGGGATGTTTCTGCTTTTCCAAAAATGTATGTCACATGCCGAGAAATGCAGAGTAAGATGTGTTCCAGAAATGCACCTGCTAACTCACAGAGCGAGAGGATTTATTTGCAATAAAATACATCAGCGACCACTAATTATTACCGCATGTGCACAGATACGTTTACACACAGTCATGAAAACTCTGATGTTGTGTTGCTAACGGGACATAAAATAATGTGGGACATGTCCTTTAAATAAAAGCAGGGATTCATCAGAAATTTCACTTCTTCACCTTCTCTGTTGCACACTAGTATTTGTCTTTCTTTTCATGTAAAGCAAGTTGACTGGCATCAGTATAGGTACTGTGATTCCTGTGTATAGCAGAATTTCTGACCCCCCCCCCCCCCCCCCCCCCCCCGATGGATTCTTGATTGCTGCACTTGAGAAGCTGAGTGCAGAGTCTGAGTGAGTTTGTGATTATACTGGATAAAGACTGACATCCAGGCTTTCAGTGACTTGGTGAATGGGACCATCATAAGGGTGTCCCTGCCCAACGAAACTGTCAAACTTGCAGAGACATTCACTCAACATGGTAGTGATGTTATGCCTCTGCATCCTTGGCCTTTGAGATCCAGGGATGTCTGTGAGGAACTTATGGAGTCATGAGCTTGTCAGATAGAGGTGTTTGGCAATGCTGATATCTTAGCAGGAGAATGACCATCCAAGACTTAAGTGTAGTAAGAATTGGACACTAGTGATCTAAGACAACAAGTGGATGTCTTTGGTACTAGGTCTCTTCAGAGGATCCTTGGGTACTGCTGGAATAACCTTGTGTCAAATTAATGGAAAGTTAGGGAAACTCATATCAGGAGTAACTCTTGCAGTATGAGGCAACTTGAGCTACTTTTGTCTGAGCATGATCCAACATACTGGTGCCTCAGCAGATATACTACCCAAATAGCATGGCACATGATCAAGAAGAGATAATAATGTACCTTTGCATCCTCATATACTGAAAAAGAAAGCTTGACCTACTTTCATTTAGGTCATAGCAGTGATCTGAGTCATCGCACCAAACAAACCGCTTGATGTTCAGTGACCTTGTACCAGTCAAATAGAATCCATTCCCTCACCCACACTAATGTAGGTGATCTTCTTTCTTGCCATTTTGTAAATGGAGTGTCTCCATTGATATGCATTACTTTTCGACATAGTCTCCTCTGTAGGTCAGGTGAAGTCATATGGGTTGTAACCGTCAAAGCCAGGAAAAGAATGGCAAAGTAGCTCTTTTTTTCTCCAGAGGTCTGTTGACATGCATGAGCTGGATGTCTAGATAAGCATATTTGTTTATGCAGTATCTGATTCTGTGGTTATGTTGGTAAGGCCTGTTATACACAAACACTCCATTGGCATTTTTGTTGCCCTTTGTTGCTATCAGCAGATATGTTTTTGGCATATATTGTTTGAATGCTTGTCTGCAATTGTTGTCTTCATCAAATGAGTTCATATATATATATATATATATGTATATATATATATATATATATATATATGTATATATATATATATATATGTATATATATATATATATATGTATATATATATATGTATCTGTCCCTTATAAAATGATTCCATATATAACTCGATACATGGGCTACGATACAGTTCAGGAGCAATAATTTTATTACGTAATGATTCAGTGCAGTTTGACTTGGTATGATACATTGCATTCAGATGCAGTTCTTTGTTTAATGTCGGCATGTATTTTCCACGATGAATTAGAATAAGCCAAAAGTGACATTACTAACGTCCAAATGCATACTTCATGAAAAACCAGGGTACCAAGTTTTTGGTGCTGTGTTGCAGCACAGTGGCACTGACTCTACTCATGTTTTGATTACCGGTTGTGGAAGTACCACATACAGTAGCAGAAAACATAACATAGAAGACGCCCAGAAAAAGAAGGCAGCTGTTAGCATAGCATAAATGTCATAGCATTACTTACCATTCTGAAATGGTATGATAGTATTAACAAAATGGAAAAATAAAGTTCAAATGGGTGAATTTGAGGGATGTCCCGATCCGATCACGTGATCGGAAATCATGCCCGATCACGTTGTTTCAGACTTCGAATCCGATATAGATTTTATCCTCATTATTTTGATCAGCGCTATTTCAGGCTCATTATTGCAGATTACTGGGCCTTTCACGCATCAGAAGCATCAGAGGCATGAGCCGCGTTGCTTTTTAGAGGCGTCAGAAGCGTCGCTTTAGCTCGACTTTTGACGCGACGCGACGCTTCTGACGGGAGCGTGCATTGCTGCTTGTCGGCAGGCTGACGCGGTCAAAGTTCAACCCAATCTTTTTTTTTTTTTTTTAATTGAACAAAAGAAAAAAACATAAGTTCAACCGGACATTCTCACACACGCGTGCGGCTGAAACTGATTCCAGAGGAGAAAAGGGAACAAGAGTTGCGCAGTGAATCTGGGAAGAAGAGATGGAATTGTAACCCAGATGGGGGGGGGGTTACGCGCACAAAGTTTCTTTCGCAGAACAGCTGTTTGTGCGTTTACGTGCTCAGCCTGATGCCTCGATGGAACGACAAGAGGATGATGGACACTTTCCCACCGAAACTCTTGCTCAGTCATCCCTCCATGCGCAGCAGGACCCCGTGCTGACCAAGTCCTCAGGACGACGATCTGTCATCTGATTAACAAAAAGAAAAAACTAATTGTCCTGTGATCGTTTGTCTGCAAAACGGAGCGAGAGATGGTGTGCACACGAGCAACGTGCACACTCATCACATTTAGGAGCGCGTTGTAAAGAGCTTCCATCTTCATTCACGTTCACTGCGCTGCTCTGAACTTGCTGAACACTGATAAAGCATCAGAGGGGTACAATGAGGACTGTCAGGATGCAAATGTAAGTTGCTTTTTTTTTTCCTTTTACTTTTCAAGTTGACTTTTGAACTTTAGACGCTCTGAGCTGTGACATAGCTTTGCGCTGTCCAATATGAACGCCGTGTCGGGCCAAAACACGGAAGACTAGTTTATTACCTCAAAATTTCTGATTACTGTTTAAAAAAGTTTAGAACACTTGTAATTAAAATAGATAAATCAATAAATGTTTTTTAAAAAACCTTTCATCTATAAATTAAAACCACCTGTTATTTCAGATTAGATAATTTCTTGTTTAACATACAGAACCTTGGACATTTATTTTTAGACAAATAAAATAACATGGAAATTTGTACATTTTTTAAGTCTGGTGGATTATTACTTGATTGTTCAAGCTACCTCAAGGAGAAGTGCACTGTTTAAGTGATAAACAATAAAATAAGGTGATTAAAATGAAATTATTATATATTTAGCATTTGTTCATTGTTTATTCAGTTTTTTAAAGTATCGGATCGGGACTCGGTATCGGCAGATACTCAAAATCAGATGACTCGGAATCGGATCGGGGCCAAAAAAACCTGATCGGGACATCCCTAGTAAATTTATATATACAAATATATATATATATATATAATTGTGCTCATAAGTTTACATACCCTCGCAGAATTTTAGATTTTATTTATTTATTTTTGGCCATTTTTCAGAGAATATGAATGATAACAGAAATAAACTTTTTTCACTCATGGTTAGTAGTTGTGTGAAGCCATGCATTGTCAAACAACTGTGTTTCTCTTTAAATCATCATGACAACAGAAACTACCCAAATGACCCTGATCAAATGTTTACAAGTACCAGTTATTAATACCGTGTATTGCCCCCTTTAACATCAATGACAGTTTGTTGTCTTTTGTGGTAGTTGTGGACAAGGCTCTTTATTTTCTCTAATGCAAAGCTGCCCATTCTTCTTTGCAAAAAGACTTCAGTTCCTGTAAATTCCTGGTCTATCTTGCATGAGCTGCACATTTGAGATCTCCCCAAAGTGACTCAGTGATATTGAGGTCAGGAGACTGAGCTGGCCACTCCAGAACCTTCACTTTATTCTGTTGTAGCCAATGACAGGTTGACTTGGCCTTATGCTTTGGATTGTTATCATGTTTGAACGTCCAAGTACATCCCATGCACAGCTTGTGGGCTGATGAGTGTGAATTTTCCACCAGTATTTTGTGATAACATGCTTCCTTCATCCTGCCATCAATTTTGACCAAGTTTCCTGTGCCTTTGTAGCACACACATTCCCAAAACATCAGCTATTCACCTCCATGTTTAACAGTAGGAATGGTGTACCTTTCATCATAGGCCGTGTTGACTCCTCTCCAAATATAATGTTTATGGTTGTGGCCAAAAAGTTAAATTTTGGTCTCATCACTCCAAATGACTTTGTTCCAAAAAGTTAAATTTTGGTCTCATCACTCCAAATGACTTTGTTCTCTGTGCTGTTTATTGTGCTGTAAGTGGGATATTTTGTGGCATTTGTGTAGTAATGGCTTTGTGTGTGTGTGTATGTATGTGTGTATGTATGTATGTATGTGTGTATGTATGTATGTATGTATGTATGTATATGAGGTTTATTAGAAAACTAACCGGCAGTTTCTTGGATCAAGTGGCACCACTTAAGGCTAATAAAGCTCCTCGTGAAAGTTTCTGTCCTTGGATAAATGATGGGATTATGACTCTAAGGAGAACATGTCGCAAGATTGAACGCCTATGGAAGTCAACAAAACTGGAGGTTCACAGGCTACATTTAAGAGACTTAATATCTTCCTTAAATAAGATGATAGAGGAGGCCAGGACGAGTTATTTTAATTGCCTGATTGCCTCCAATAAAAGAAATCCTAAAGTGCTTTTTGACACAATCAGCTCTCTTGTGTCACCTGCTGCTGTCACTCCTGTTATCTCTAAAACTAGTTGTGAGGAGTTCCTGGATTTCTTTATTGATAAGGTTCGAGTTATAAAGTACAACCTGCCTCCATGCCATGGTCCCCAGCACTGGGAACCTCCCACTCAGTGCTGGGCCTCATTTGAGCCTGTTACTGTAGAGGACATCTCAACCATCATGAATAAAGTCAAGCCATCCTCTGGTATTTTGGATGTTCTTCCGTTTAAACTGTTTGTGAATGTATTTGACTCCATCGGGCCCTACATTGCTAAAATGTTTAATATATCTTTGTCGAGTGGTGTGTTTCCCTGTTATTTTAAACATGCCATTGTGGAACCACAGTTAAAGAAAGCTGGATTGGATTCTACAGAGCTCAAGAACTTCTAAAACCGCTTTCTTGGCCAAAGTCTTGGAAAAGGTAGTCTGTGCTCAATTGAGATCGTTTTTGCAGGCTAACAACATCCATGACACTTTTCAATCTGGGTACCGTGAGTTTCATTCTACTGAAACAGCCCTGTTGAAGGTGTCTAGTGACATGATGATGGCAGCTGACACTGGTAAATGTTCTGTGCTGATTCTGTTTGATCTGTCTTCGGCGTTTGATACCGTTGACCATGGCATTCTGATAAACAGATTGCAGGATTTGGTTGGAATGTCAGGTTGTGTTTTTAGAGTGGTTTACCTCTTACCTGACTGGTAGAACTTTTAGTGTGACGGTGGGCAATGCAGTGTCGGAATCTGCAGATCTTCTGTGGGGTGTGCCACAGGGATCGGTCTTGGGACCTGTTTTGTTCTTGTTGTATCTCCTTCCTCTCAGCAAGCTGATCCAGCAGTTCAGTGATGTGTCCTATCATTTGTATGCCGATGATCTGCAGCTGTACTGCTCTTTTAAGACAACTGAGCCACAGAAACTCTGCTCTCTCACAAATTGTTTGGCCAAAATTAAGGAATGGCTCACTGAGAACAGTCTGCAGTTAAATTCCAATAAGACTGAGACTGATTGTAGCACCAGATAGTGCTGTACCTGGAATTAAGCAGCATCTCGGTAGCCTAAGCTGCACGGTCAAAAGCAGCCTGCGTAACCTGGGTGTCATTTTGGATGGAGGGAAGTCTTTGGAGCAGCACACAAATTACCTGGTTAAGAACTGTTTTTTCCAAATTCGGAACATCTCTAAGCTCCGTAAGATGGTGACTTTAAAGAGCTTGAGATGATTGTTCATGCGTTCGTCTCATCGTGTTTGGATTATTGTAACAGTCTCTTCACCTGTCTGAATAAGAAGGAGTTGGCCCGCCTGCAGGTTGTGCAAAATTCTGCTGCGCGCCTGCTTACCCGCACCCGCAGGAGGGACCATATTACTCCTATTCTTAATACTTTGCATTGGCTGCCTGTCTCCTACAGGATTCATTACAAAATCCTGGTATTGACTTTTAGAGCTCTGCATGGACAGGCACCGGAGTACATCAGGGACCTGATCCAGCCTTATGCTTCCTCCAGGAGCCTCAGGTCATCCAATCAGAACCTGTTGATGGTTCCTCGGACCCGTTTTAAAACTCGCGGGGACAGATCTTTTAAAGCGTGGCGACTAGCCTCTGGAATGAGCTTCCCTGTGCCCTTCATTCTCTGGATTGTATAGCTACTTTTAGAAGGCAACTAAAGACGCATTTCTTTAAGTTAGCTTTTTAGCCTAATATTGTATTTTATTGTTTTCATATGTTATTTTTTAGATTATTTTTGTATGCCATGTGCAGTGCTTTGTGACCCTGGTCTGTGAAAGGCACTTTATAAATAAAGCTTACTTATTTACTTACTTACTTACTTAATAAAAAAAAAACTATGTGGATTTGAATCACGTGCGATTACACCAGACATGCTTGAACCCTCGTGCGCATGCATGAGTTTGTTCACACGTGTCGGTGACGTCATTCGCCTGTGGGCAGGCTTTGAGTGAGCACTGGTCCAGCCCTCTCGGCTGAAATCCTTTGTCTGAGACACTGCTGGAGACGGCGCGCGTTGCTTTATCAAAATTTCTTCAGGACCTGTGAGGGATATCCGAGTGGACACTATTCGACAAATTCAGCTGGTTCTCGGTGAAAAGTTTAACGGCTGATGAGAGATTGTGGAGTTTCTTTCGCTTTAGAGACAGCTCACAAAGCGGATTGGAGCGGCGCGGTCGGAGGTGGCGTCCGTCTGGCTGTTTCAAGCTGAAAACTTCCTAATTTAAGGCTCTGTTCACCCAGGTCGTCGTCAGAGAACAGAGAAGTTTCAGAAGAAGTCGGCATGAGGAGTTTATGCGGACATTCCACTGTTAAAGGAGATTTTGTAATGAAAGAACGTGCAGGCAAATTCGTCGAGTCGGTTCCGTGACGACGACGCAAATCCGTCTGCGCCGCGACAGGAAAAACACCTCCGTGTTGAAAACCATTTGTAAAATTCAGGCGGCTTTTGATGGCTTTCAACAAGTGAGTATCTGAGAAATTGTTTAACAGCTGGGCATGTTCCAACTTATCCGTTAAGGTTTCCAATGGAGGTGTTTTTCCTGTCGCGACCCCCCGCGGTCGGGTCCGGCCCGACATGCGAATCTGCCCGCACGTCCTTTCATTACAAAATCTCCTTTAACAGTGGAATGTCCACATAAACTCCTCATGCCGACCTCTTCTGAAACTTCTCTGTTCTCTGACGACGACCTGGGTGAACAGAGCCTGAAATGTGGAAGTATTCAGCTTGAAACAGCGAAACGACGCCGCCTCGGAGCGCAGATTGCCGTCAGGCGCCGTGGGCCGTCCTTAAAGTGACACTTACAGACCAAAATCTCTCATCAGCCGTTAAAATTTTTACCAAAAACCAGTTGAATTTATTGAATGGTGTCCACTCAGTTGTGCCTTACAGTTTTTGAAAAAATTTTGATCAAACAAAGCAGCAGTCTCTGAGCCATTCCTAAACAATGAAAAAATCGTCGAGAGGGTGGGCCACTCCTCACTCAAAGACTGCCCACAGGCGAATGACGTAACTGACAGGCGTGAAAAAACTCTTGCATGCCCACGAGGGTTCAAGCATGTCTGTAATCACACGTGATTCAAATCCATATGGTTTTTGAAAAAAATAATAAGGTCGGATACTTTTCTAATAGATCTCGTATGTATGTATATGTATGTATGTGTGTGTGTGTATATATTTCATTTTTTTTTTTTTTTTTTTAGTATAAGGGGTGGGTATTTATAAGCTTTACTTCTGCCCTCACCCTTTCGGCCACACGGGATCTTTGTAAAGTTACTTTATGAGATTTTTTGTTGAATTGTGTGCCGAATAAACTCATTCATTCATTTATTCATTCATTCTTTTATATCCCTTTCCTGTTTTATACAGTTCAGTTACTTTTTTTCCCGCAGACCCTTTAACAATTCTTTTGCTTTCCCTGTGACTCAGAATCCAGAAATGTCAGTGTAGCACTGGATGAAAGATGTAAGGGTCTGTCAGGAGCCCAGAAACTCTCACTGACCTTTTATACACATACTGATTACAAGCAAACAGGTCACAGGTGAGGATGGTTACCTTTAGTAGGCATTCAAACCTGTTTGTGTCAACTTGTGTGTATGTTATTAGGCCAAAATCACCCGGGTATGTAAACTTTTGATCAGGGTCATTTTGTTGTCTTTATGATTTAATAAGAGTAAACACAGTTGTTTGACAATAAATGGCTTCATACAACCACTAGCCATGAGTGGGGAAAAAAAACGTTTTTTTGTCTTATTCATATTCCCTTAAAA
This sequence comes from Thalassophryne amazonica, assembly GCF_902500255.1. NCBI lineage: Eukaryota > Metazoa > Chordata > Actinopteri > Batrachoidiformes > Batrachoididae > Thalassophryne > Thalassophryne amazonica. The sequence continues at coordinate 75,294,932 of NC_047103.1, read as the reverse complement.
ATGGCCAAAAAAAAGCTAAAATTCTGCCAGGGTATGTAAACATATGAGCATAAGTGTATGTACATATTATATATATATATATAATATAATATGTATATGTGTGTGTGTGTGTGTGTGTGTGTGTATACTTTTATGGTAGCCAACAAGATGTGGCCTCATACTATTTGCTCTCCTTGTTTGCAATTATTGTATCTGTGTGATTAAGAATTCTTCAGCACTTTGACGAATATAAATCAATTTTAATGTCTTTTACAAATCCCCCATGCAACAGTCAGAAATCTTGTTTAATGGGGGCCTTCACAATCATGATAATAAAAGTCATTGTCAACAGCTGATTGTTATTTACAACATAATTTCAGTGATTGAAACCAGCATTGTGAAATTCATGTTTAACAAATGTCAAGAACTGGCAAGAAACATGCTGAGTTAATAACAATAATAACTTTATTCATATTTTTATTTCAGGCAGAATTTTATTTACTGTGCTTAAATGGTAAATAGACTGCATTTAAATAGTGCTTTTCCATCTGCATCAGATGCTCAAAGCACTTTACAATTCACCCATTCACACAAACACACAGATGTCAGGATGCTGCCATGCAAGGTGCCCACTACACACCAGGAGCAACCTGGGGATTAAGGACTTTGCTCAAAGGCCCTTCTTGATTTTCCAGTCAGGCTGGGGTTTGAACCGAGGATCCTCTGGTCTCAAGCCCAATGCTTAACCACTAGACCACGTGCTTGGAATGAAACATTCAAATGCAGCATTTGAAAAGATAAAACTCACATGAAAATACTGTATTTGATATACATCTTGATATTGTAAGCTGTAAAGTGTTCTTCTGAAACAGTTGATGTATTTTATAACAAAAACGGGAGCGATGCTAACGTGTTAGCATGTCTATGGCGTTTTCAATGTTAAAAGTTAGCATTAAGCAGTTGCAGCTGTCATCACGTTCGGGTGCATTTGTTTTCAAATTGTAATATTTCTTAAATTTACTTTTGTTTATATATTAATAATCTAATGATTATTATATACAATATATACTTATTATATACAATTTTAGAGAAAGAGACAAAAAGAACCTGAATAGAAACACAACAGAAAATATAAAAGCAACTAACAATGAACATACACAAATAAATAAATACATACAGAAATAAATAAGTGTTTCCTGTGAACACCTAGTGACTCACACCTCTATTTCATCCCTGTCTTATTTAAGTTTAATGACAGTTTGTTTCGGTCAAACCATATTTTCAGTGAGTTAATTTCTACAGTGATTTCCTCCAGAACTATCTGCCAAGCTAGAAAACTGCTGCATCCTAGTAAGAGCAGAATACTACTGGAATGAATTTGAATAAGGAAAGTTGTTTTTTTTCTCACCTAAATGGATGCTGCACTCACTCCAGTTTATCATCTGGAATAGTCCCAGATTGCACTTTCGTGCACGTGGTGTTGGGGGGTAATTTGGGGTTTCAGCTTTTTTTGTTTTTCACCACTTTCATCCCTGAATATGTCAATCGTGAGTCACTTTTGTGCTGATTAAAGTTACTAACTGCGACTCCTGTCTTGTTGCGAGAAAGAAACGAGAATCGTCTTCCGTTCTGTTCACACAGCTCCAAACACTAGAACAATAGAATCCAGTCTGAATTAATAACTTCAAAGTGAAACACTGTTTTGTTTATTTTTATTTATGTCCAGAGATCAAGGATACACTGACCAATTTCATATTTATTTACTTTAAGACTCAATGAAATACCTAGAAAACCTGTAAAGCCTACTTTTAGTACAAAATTAACGAGGTATCGATAAGGAAATCGATAAGGAAGCGGATCGATAAGCAGAATCGATAATGGCATCGATATTGATAAAATCTTATCAATACCCATCCCTATTCAGGACCCAAGGCGGTTGTGTGGTGTCGTGGATGTGGGAAGCATGGCACCAGCACATGTTCCCAGACTTGACTTTGAAAGTTTGTGTTTAAAAGTTTATTTCAAACCTTTTTGTTTTTGCAGCTTTGGAAATCCAACCTGTTGGTGTGAGGAAAACCAAGTGTGAGCAGTCACAGACAGATTGTAGTTTGCCCTCGGGGATATCACAATGAAGATGGCAGCTAAATGCAGCCTGAGGAATTCCCCTGACACAGTTGCCTGGGGGATAATACGTTCAACATACTCATTGCTTTTCGTCACTCAGTGGCAAAGGACACCAATACTGAAACAAATTCAGGCAGAAATTCAGTCAGTTTAATACCCCTACCTACCAACTGAGGAGGGGTGGACATTACGCCTATCTAATGGCAAGATATATAGAAAGATGTGAATGGATTTTGACAAAATTTGGAGGGAGATGGTGCTTGGGTCTTTAACTTCTTTAACCCTCTGGAGTCCAGGGTATAATTGGCCGTTTTGACTACTTTTGGTTTTACCTGTATAATTTACCTTTAAAAAGTGTTTACCTGGCCTTGTTTGTTGTAATTTTTTTCAGCACAACCTCACCTGTGTGACTTTACAGTTTCTCATTCATTCTGACCTACTGTCTTAACACAGTGAACCTAAAATCACACATAAACATAAAATCCAAGTTGAAAAAAGTTTTTTTTTTATATATATATATATTTACATTTTAATTCAATGGTTCATTAGACAACTTTGTGAAAACCACAAAGTTGTCTAATGAACCATTTTCATGAATTAAAATGTAAATATAAATTCTAAATTTCAAAAACATATGTACAAATGTAGCAGAAAACAAAGTTAAATACAACTATTTACATAAATGCAGGAAATGCTTCACGCAAAACAGTCAGATATCGCAATAAGTCTCTCCTGCCACCCTGAGACACTGCACTGATGAGCTGGCCCCAGTCTTCACGTGGATTTTCAACACCTCCTTGGAGTCATGCCATGTTCCAGTCTGTTTCAAGTCCTCAATCATAGTTCCAGTCCCCAAGAAACCATGCGTCACTGGACTTAATGACTACAGGCCTGTGGCTCTCATGTCTGTAGTCATGAAGACCTTCGAACACCTGGTTTTATCCCACCTGAAGTCCATCACCGACCCCCTCCTGGACCCCCTGCAGTTTGCCTGCAGAGCCAACAGGTCTGTAGATGACGCCATAAACCTGGCCCTGCACTCCATCCTGCAGCACCTGGACTCCCCAGGAACCTACGCTAGGATCCTGTTTGTGGACTTCAGCTCTGCATTCAACACCATCCTTCCAGCTTTGCTCCAGGACAAGCTTTCTCTGCTCCACGTGCCCAACTCCACATGCAGGTGGATCACAGACTTCCTGATGGACCGGAGTCAGCGTGTGAGGCTGGGAAAAAATGTCTCGAACACTCGGGCTCTCAGCACAGGATCTCCACAGGGCTGTGTCCTTTCCCCTCTGCTCTTCTCCCTGTACACTAACTGCTGCACCTCCAGCCATGACTCCGTAAAGCTCATCAAGTTTGCGGATGACACCACCCTCATCGGACTCATTTCGGATGGGGATGAGTCTGCCTACAGGAGGGAGGTGGACCGGCTGGTGACCTGGTGCAGCAGCAACAACTTGGAGCTCAACGCCCAGAAAACAGTGGAGATGATCGTGGACTTCAGGAAAGCCACAGCCCCCCCGCCCTCCCTCACCCTCACCAACAGCCCCATCATCACTGTAGTCTGTCACCGCTTCCTCGGCACCACCATCACCCAGGACCTCAAGTGGGAGTCAACCATCAGCTCCCTCAAGAAGGCCCAGCAGAGGATGTACTTCCTGCGGCAGCTGAAGAAGGCCAAGCTGCCTGTCCAGCTGATGGTGCAGTTCTACACGGCCATCGAGTCCATCCTCTGCTCCTCCATCACGGTGTGGTATGCCGGGGTCAAGCCAGGGACAGACACAGACTGCAGCGCATTGTGGCCTCTGCTGAGAAGGTGATCGGCTGTAGCCTTCCATCTCTCCACGACCTGCACGTCTCCAGGACTCTGGGCCGAGCAGGTCGGATCACAGCTGACCCTTCACACCCTGCACACGGTCTATTCAAACCACTCCCCTCGGGCAGGAGGCTAAGGTCCATCCGGACCAGAACCTCCCGCCATAAGAACAGTTTCTTCCCCTCTGCCGTTAGACTCATGAACACCTCATAACTCAGTCACCTTAAGCTTAACTCTGTCACTTTATCATTTTATCACGGGTCACTTTAGACAATGTACTTTGGTTTTTAATTGCACTCCTCCCACTGCACTGTTTTTTCTGTTTCTCTGTTGCACACAGCCTTTCATATTTCATATTTCTTTTTTTTATCTTATATTTTATCTTATTTTGACACACGTTATATTTTATCTTAGCATTTTATCTCTTAATGTTGCACCATTGTACCAAAGCAAATTCCTAGTCTGTGAATCCTGTTCAGTGGCAATGGCAATAAACGTGTTCTGATTCTGATTCTGAAGATTTAGAATATAAACGTAAATATAAATTGTACATTTCAAAAACATATAGTGCAGGAAATGCTAATGCCAAACTATTTACAAAACAATCAGATGTCAAAATAAATGTTTTGTCTGTGCCACACAGTTGACACGCCAGCTCCACCATAAACTCCTTGTGTGTCATGGGCTGCACTTGCTTGACACTGCTGATCTCACGATGCGAGATGAATGCATTTGTGGTTGCAATGTCAAGGAAGTGCAGCAACACTGTCCTGCACTAGCATGCAGTTTTCCGATTGGTGTAGTAGTACTGGATGAGCTGGTCAGATAGGTCGACTCCACCCATGTTTTTATTATAAGCCAACACTGGGGTAGGACAGGGGATGTCTTTCACCATCCAGCGTCCATACTTCCCATCCTTCACCCTTCTCCATACTGTCTCACTCAAAAACGCATGATGGATGGTGGAGCACACAGACGCCGTGTGTCCATCCACTTTACAAACACCAGAGGTCCCTCTCTTATCCATCTTATAGATCCTCTTTCAGATTTTTTTTGTTGGAGCATTTGCCCTCCCTCTGGGGCATCCTCATCTGTTCTCCCTGTATGTGCCACATGCCCCAAACTTCATGTTAGCCAGCTCCAAGCATGGATGGCTGGATCAGGTTCATGACCACATTGTATGACAGCTGTGCTCACTTGCAGTCAGTCTTGCCAGTGCAGATGGTGAACTTGAGTGTGTAGCCATTACTTGAAATGGCCAACACAAAAAGTTTCATGCTCCATTTTGTTGGCTTGTACTTCAAATATTGAGCCATTCCAGTTTTTGCCTTCGTTACCACCATCCTTTCATCCAGTGCCAGCTCCCTCCTTGGGTGGTAATAAGCCTGGCAGGCACTGAGGATGTCATCATAAAGAGGCCTGACATTTTCTACATCTTCATCTGGATCACTTAGGTGGATGTTCCAGAATATCGATCTTACTTTTGCTCGAAAGGCCACAGACAAAATATTATTTTGTTTCCAGTAGTCCTGGAGACTTGGGAGTGACACCAACAACATGTATATCAGAAGTCCAAAAAAATTGTACAGATCTTCCATTTTAATGGCTGTTCTAATTGTGTCAGTTGGAAAAAACAAAAGAAAAGGGTGTTTTGGACTTTGGGTGGAATATGTATCAACCTGGACTCCTGGTGTTCTCTGATACTGAAATCTGCTTCTTGCTGGAGCAGTGTCTGCATCCTCCTCCATGTTCCAGCAGTCAGTGCTGGGGCGTGTCTCTGCTGCTCGTCCGAGCGGAGATCTGGATCTGGAAACAGAAGTACGCACTCCGGCCCTCTGGTCAGATCTCTGTGCGCAGGTTGGTGGATCCACCTGCTGCGGTTGCTCCTCCAGAGCAAAAGAGGGATCATCTCTTTCAGCACCAGAATCCTCACTGTCTGTTTCAGACTCTGATGACGCATTGCATGCTCCGTCTTGCTTCAGTTCACAAAGTAACTGAAGCGCTTGCTCCACATTCATAAAATGCCTTATCTTTACAAAAAAACCCCAAACAATAACAAAACAGTAACCATACATGCTTTCCACCAGTAATAAAGAGAAAGCGACCACATAATCAGACCCACCTCGGGTGGGTGGGCTGTGATCAAACATACATGGGGTTAGTGAACACAAGTGGGGGTTAGTGAAAATTCACGAGCCAGCCAACCAATGAGGAAGAATGAGTCATATTTCTTCCCACCGCTGTCGCTGCTGCAGTAGAGAAGGAAATGATCCTTTTGGCTGCATGTGTGTGTACATAAACAACAAATGACAATAACATTCATGAAAGTGCAAGGCGTAAAAAATACTTATAAGTGAAGTTATACGAGGCCTATTAACAAAATTTAAAAAGTGCTATAAAGGTCGAAGCCTCCACATTCAACACACATTTAAAGGGAGCCTCAGAGTGCAGCAGATTGAGTGTTACGTCCGCTTAATCGGGTCATGTGACTTTTACGTGAGGGCGTGCCATTCAACTCCAGAGGGTTAATAATGAAAGAAATGTTTTCTTTTCAATACTTTGTTCTAATTGTCAGTCTGAGAGCATGGGCTGATACTGCACTTTGCCACATCCACAGCACTATGGAACCGTCCAAGGTCCAGGGTAGCAACCACCCAAACAAACACTCCAATCATCACCTTAGGTCACTAGTTAGCGTTCAAGTCTCACAACCATACAGCCAGCACCAGGACCCTAAAGACTAAGACCTTTGTTTTCCTGCAAAGATATTGGCATTGCCAAACACCTTTGTCCAGTGACCTAATGACTTCATAAGTGCTTCCCAAGCACCTCTCGACCTCAGGCAGAAGACCTAGAGACATGTATGTCACTACCGAGATAAGTGGATGTCTCTCCAAGTTCAACTCCTTCACCACATACAGATAAACCTCTGATGGCTGACTCCAGGAAGTCGTTAAATCCCTGAATCTTAGTCTTGATTCAAGACAACCTCAAACCCAGACACCCTGATTCCTCATTCAGCTTCTCAAGTGCTGCTATCAGAGCATCTGTTGACTCTGCAAATATATCACAGCTGAACCAGGAACCACCATCATTTAGAACAAAACAAGACTTATAATGAGACTTATAGACTCTCTATCAAGCTTATCATGGTACGGTCCTGTATAGTCTCACTGCATTCCTGATAACCCAACCTGACAAAAATATCCAAGAATACCCAGGATTGCCTTCAAGATGGCTGCAAAAATATTTGTAAAATGAGATGGGACAGGTTTCTTTTGTACTTGTATGAAAGGTATTTGGACCACCTATTTAAGCTCCCACAGAGTGCACCTCAACACAGAACACAAATGGACACAAACACACACACACACAAAAGTGAAGCTGACTAATACCTACAGTGAGGCAAATAAGTATTTGATCCACTGTCGATTTTGCAAGTTTTCCCACCAACAAAGAATGGATAGGTCTGTAATTTTTATCATAGGTACACTTCAACTGTGAGAGACAGAATCCAAAGGATGACTGCACCGTATTGAAGGGAGGATGGATGGGGTCATGTATCGTGAGATTTTGGCAAACAACTTCCTTCCCTCAGTAAGACCATTGAAGATGGGTCGTGGCTGGGTCTTCCAGCGTGACAATGACCTGAAACACACAGCCAGGGCAAGTAAGGAGGGGCTCCGTAAGAAACATTTCAAGGTCCTGGAGTGGCCTAGCCAGTCTCCAGACCTGAACTCAGTTGAAAATCTTTGGAGGGAGCTGAAACTTGAAACCTGAAAGATCTGGAGAAGATCTGTATGGAGGAGTGGACCAAAATCCCTGCTGCAGTGTGCAAACTTGGTCAAGAACTACAGGAAATGTCTGACCTCTGTAATTGCCAACAATGATTTCGGTACCAAATATTAACGTCTGTTTTTCTTTTGTATAAAATACTTATTTCATGTAATAAAATGCAAATTAATTATTTAAAAATCATACAATGTGATTTATTTTTTTAAAGATTTTGTCGTTCACAGCTGAAGTGTACCTACGGTAAAAATTGCAGACCTGTCCATTCTTTGTAGGTGGGAAAACATGCAAAATCAACAGTGGATCAAATAATTATTTGCCTCACTGTAGGTGAATTTGTCACACAGTGACCATGGAAATGAAAAAGAGAATCCAGTCCAAATAGGTGTACATACGGCAAAAATAGTGAGGCAATTCTGCAACAGTTTCCGTGTTTCCATTACCCTCCATATTGCACAATTTGAAGTTGCAAATTGAAAATTCACTGAATCGAAACATGTATTTTTTTAAAAACTCATATTA